>NW_007233808.1:0-5321 GCF_000164805.1 Carlito syrichta | reverse complement strand
CGCGGGCTCAGGCAGCCCACTCACCTCAGCCTCCCAAAGCGCGGGATTACAGGCTGAGCCACTGAGCCCGGCTGGAGTTATGTGTTTTTTGGTATTAGTTATTTTAAGATATTAATGTAGTTTAGCAAATATAGTAACAACTAACTTGCATCATTTTTAAAGATTTTATATAACTTTTTTTCTTGAATTGTGAAATAATTGAAATCTTCTGTACCTTGTGGAAGTGTTTATCACAACATTGTGTTCCATGTAATTTTTTTTAAAATTATATTTTGTACTTTCAGCATCACTAGTGTTAGAAAGTATTTTATTTGTAGTGTTGATTTAGGCATGAATTCTTAGAAAGTCTTAAAGTGTGTTTTGTTCCTGATTAATTTTTTTCTTTCATAAATGTGTTAGAAGATGGTTCTCTTTTATTTTTTCCAAAAATTGTAGAAAACTAATTTTTACTTGATAAAAATTTACCCAAACATTAAATGTAGTTTATTACATTAAATACAATGTGCTGTTGATTGATAACAGTACTCTTGACCTTTCCTAAAAAACTAGGAAAGCCAAACTATATATCAGTGGTAACAGTCAGGTAATACCAGGACAATGCTTATTTTAGTCAGTTTCCAACACTTGGATTTTTTTATGAAGTTGGAGTGTATGTTGGGAGGAAGGGGGAACAGGCAGTGAGGGATGGAGGAGTATTTGTTATTTAGAGACTTATTATTATTATTATTATTATTATTTAGTTGGAGTCTTACTCTGCCCAGACTGGAGTGCAGTGGCCGCTCCCGGCCACCGCAGCCTCGACCTGCTGGGCCTTGACGATCCTTCCGCCTCAGCCTTCCGAGGAGCCGGAATTACAGGCACGCACTACCACGCCCGGCTGATTTTTTGACTTATTGTAGAGATGAGGTCTCGCTGCCCAGGCGGGTCGCTAACCCGCGGGCTCAGGCATTCCACTCACCTCAACCTCCCAAAGGTGCGGGATTACAGGCTGAGCCACTGAGCCCGGCAAAAATAGTCATTTTTGATTATGGAGAGTAAAAATGTTCTGTTTTCTTTGTTCTTCATGTGCTAGGTAATTTTGGATTGTACCCTGGATATTTTGAAGATTAAGTTGTGGAAATTTTGAATATGGTTGTCTCCAATAATGGTGGTTTTAGTAATTAATTTTCTTGACTAGACCTTAACTTCAAACTATGTTTTCTGGACAGCAGTTTCATTCAGTTTTGATCTTTTGTCTTTTAGCATGCCTTGAATCTATTCTTTGTATGATTAGTTTAGATATAGAGATCCCTTTTCTCTTTCCCTTCTGGGTTTACTCTGCTCTCAGTGGATAACCCATCCTGGATTCACTTTTGCAGTGGCAGCTCTACTGCTCCTGAACCATACACATTACCATTAACCTTAGACTAAACTCAGACTAGATTGTACCTTATTCGTACCATGTAGCTTTGTATCTTCTTTCCTCGAAGTAATATCAGACTCCCTGTCACAGTCTATCTGCTTCCATTTACTCTCTAATACCTTTAGATAGGGTTCTGTTGTTGTTGTTGTATGTCTGTTTTATGACTGTTTTCAGGGTCGTGAGGAAGGGCAATTCATCATGTTATCTGCTAGTGTCTTAGTCCGAGGATCCCAGCACACTCTAAAATTCTGATTTTAGAGAGATGAAGAAGAATAAATAAAAGAGACTAAAAAGTGTAGCAAGTGAAGGAGAAAAAGAACCAGGAGTGTATGGTATCTGGGAGCCCTTGTGGAGAAACTATTTCAAGAAGGGAGTGATGAAATTGGTGTGGTTATTTTTAAAATTAGCAACTTTATTATCAAAGTATACTCTCATTTATTGGATTGTGGTTATTGATGAATTTTTCAATTTGTAGATTCTCTATAGTCTAGGCTACTTTGCAGAAAACTGTGCTTATGTAACCAAAATGGTTTTTGTTTTTGCTCATGTGACCTAAGCAGTTTAAAACTGCCTTCTTTTCTCCTTCCTCTGCAGATCCTGTTTCTTGTCTCTAAAAAGACATTTAATTAAAGCATTGAAGTCTGAAATTGTTTCCAGAGTAGTATTTTGCTTTCAGGTCTGAAGGCTGGAAATTGCTAACAGTAGCCCAAATATGGAAGAGGTGTTGTGTTCTTTCTCATTTACTTCACATACTTCTTTAGCATACCCAAATTTTATGGTCTTTATGGCTTTCGGATCTGCAGCAGTCAGTACTATGACCTCCAAATGCCTTTCATAACTATATACTTATAGCCAGGTGTGGTGGCTCATGCCTGTAATCCCAGCACTGTGGGAAGTTGGGACAGGAAAACTGCTTGAGGCCAGGAGTACAAGACCAGCCTGGGCAACATAATGAAACCCCCTTCTCTACAAAAAATTTTAAAAATTAGCTGGACATAATGTATAGGCTACTCAGGAATCTGACACAGGAGGATCCCTTGAGCCCAGGACTTCAGACTGCAGTGAGCCATGATGGTACAACTGTATTCCATCCGATAGAGCAAGACCCTGTCTTAAAAAATAATAATAATAGCAATAATTCTGTAATGTTTACTTAGACTATTTTTCCTTAATGCATTTCAGAGACCGGGTAATAATCTCTTGAGACCTATAGCTAACTTTAAAATCCCCAGTAAATACTTTCAACTTATGATAGTAGTTTTACTGAGAAGATGACAAATAATTCAGTTCTCCAAAAGAGGTTCCAATGAGAAAAGCTCCATTGTGTGACTGTTTAATCATATTGCTTTTATTCTCCTTGTCCCATTGCATCTTCTCTTTCTTTTTCTCCCTTTGTTTGCTTTTTTTTTTTAATGCTAGTTATTGTTATTATCTTTTCTGGTAGATAATTGATTAAATAGATAACTTACGTCATGGATACTTAGGAAAACTAAACTCAAAAGTAAGGAGTCTTATTTGTTGTGGGCATTAAAAGCAATACCTCCTTCTGAGACAGACGTTTGGCAACATATATTAAAATTATTGACTGAACATTTCCACTCATTCTACAAAATACTTCTTAGCTCAGGTTCTTATAATTTCTCACTTGGACTTTGTTTCAGTCTGTTTGTTGTTACCATAACAGGGTATCTGAGACTGGGTGATTCATAAAGAACAGAGATTTCCTTGGCTTGTGCTTCTGGAGGCTGGGAAGTGCGAGAGCCATGGCTCCAGCATCTGCTTCCCCTCTGGTGAGGGTCCCTGGCTGCATCACGGTGTGGCAGAAAGTGGAAGAGAAGTGGGTGCTTGCGAACAGGGACCAAGCCCAGGAAGGATCCTTGCTGCGTGACAGCACTCTCTCACAGTAACTGATCCGTTCTTGCCACAGTGAGAACTCTTCCCAAAAGACTGCATTAGTTCCTTTATGAAGGATTATCCCTCATGATCCAAATGACTCTTACACCATTACATGGGGTACCAAGCCTCAACCTGAGTTTGGGGCAGGACAAACCATATTCACACCATAACAGAGTTCCTGTCTCCGGTCTCATCTTCTTCAAACCATGTTCTGCACTGTAACCAGCGACCTTTCTAAAATGCAGATCTAATTGGGCTGCTCCCTGTATGGCATACAAGACCCTTTGTCTTGTTGTCTCTACTCTAGATACTGCTCTGTTGTTCATGTATCTTCTACCAATCTGGAAAATGGAAACTTTTACTGGATCTAAGAGCCATTAATGCCACCATGGAGGCTATGGGTACATTGCAGCCCGGGCTGCCATCTCCGGTTGCTATTCCTGCTGATGATAACATCATAGTTATTGATCTACAGGATTGCTTTTTTTCTATACCTTTAAAGTCTCAAGACTGTAAAAGATTTGCATTTAGTTTACCTTCTCATAATTTAAAGCAGCCGTTCCAGAGATATCAATGGAAGGTCTTGCCACAAGGTATGAAAAACTGCCCTACCTTGTGCCAGAGGTTTGTAGATGCAGCCTTGCAGGATAGAAGAAACAAATATCCTAATCTTTATTTAATTCATTACATCGATGATATTTTATTGGCTCATGCAGATCGTGCTCACTTGCATAACATTTTGAATGAAACAGTAACAGCATTGGCTAATTGTGGTTTGAAAATTTCTCCTGAAAAAATTCAAACCAACCCGCCCTTTACTTATCTTGGCCGAGGGCTAAACACTCAAACTGTGAGTCATCAACCTCTGCAATTAAGGAAGAATCATTTGGTTACCTTAAATGATTTTCAGAAATTATTAGGAGATATTAATTGGCTGAGACCTTATTTACATGTCACTACTGCAGATTTAAAGCCTCTTTTTGATATACTGCAGGGGGATCCTTCCTTCACTTCTAAAAGTGTCTTAGCACTTGAGGCAAAAGAGGCCTTAACTCTCATGGAAGAGGCCATTGAGTCCCAAAAGGTGAAAAGGGTGAGTTATGATGTACCATGGGAATTAATTGTATTGGCTACTTCTCATACCCCAACAGGGTGCTTGTGGCGGGAAGGACCTATGGAATGGTTACATTTACCGGTTTCCTCTAAAAAAGTTTTAGCATCTTATCCGTACTTGGTAGCTTTGCTAAAAAACAAAGGAAGACAGAGAAGCGTGGAATTGTTTGGAAAAGATGTGGATAATATCATCATCGCATATGACAAAACTCAGTTTCAAACCTTGTTGCAAACTAATGACGATTGGCAAGTGGCTTTGATTTTAGAGGACAAATTTTGTTTCATTTGCCTAGAAATCCATTACTGCAGTTTGTGCCAGTAATTTATATGGAAGAAGGCACAGTAAACGAGGCACTTCATTGGGAGCCGCTACCATATAAATTGATTAAGGAACTTAAAGAGGCTTGTACTCGGTTTGGTCCTATGGCTCCCTATACTATTACTACTATGGAACAATTTGCCACTCAGTGGATGACACCAAAAGATTGGCAACAACTTGCTAAAAGCTGTTTGTCAGGAGGAGCCTTCTTACTATGGAAAACTGAATTTGAAGATCAGGTAAGGATCCAGAGGGCTGTTAACCAGCAGAGGGATCCAAATCAGTTTCATATTTCTAGCAATACGTTGTTAGGAAAAGGAATATATGAGTCAGTTGACAGCCAACTAATCTTACCCAAGGAAATTACTAACTCCAGACCTCCAAAGATTTATATATTCAGGGAGTTAAAATTAAAGGTCTGCTAGATACAGGGGCTGATGTTTCTTATATTGCTGAGAAAGACTGACCGTCTTCCTGGCCAACACAAGTAGCCCCATCAGGAGTCATTGGTATTGGTCAAGCGCCCTCTGCAGCCAAAAGTTCTCAAATCTTAAATTGGACAGATAATGAAACTTCAGGAGCCTTTTGTCC
>NW_007233807.1:0-8062 GCF_000164805.1 Carlito syrichta | reverse complement strand
TTCACTAGAACTTCTGTGAGGAACTGGACGGCTGTGGGTGTTGTGTCTCCAGCTGAATAGTGTGTGTTTGCTTTAAAGAATTTTTGAAGATTGAAATGTGGGACTTATGTAAAGCCTACTGAATGACGTCATAAATAATAATACAGGGCCAGGCATAGTGGGTCACAGTTATAATTCCAGCACTTTGAGAGGCCGGTGTGGAAGGATAGGACTGCTTGAGCTCAAGAATTCATGACTAGCTCGGACAACATAACAAGGCCCCGTCTCTACAAAATGTATTAAAGGTTAGCCAGGAATGGTGGTGCACATCTGTAGTCCCAGCAACCCTGGAGGCTGAAGCAGATGAATTGAATAGCCCAGGAAGTCAAAGTTGCAGTAAGCCATGGTTGTGCCACTGCACACCAGCCTGGATGACAAAGTGAGACCCCAACTTATTAATGATGATGATGATGATGCAAAGAGGAATGGGTTATGAATGAGGATGCTGATAATTCACAACGGGCCTTGCATAGGAGGGAACTTGGAGAGGATCTGAGAGAGAATCATCTCCTCTCTCCATGTCTCCTCCAGTCAGTGTCCCTCTTTCCACATCTTCCACCCTACCAGGCTACTCTTTTTACTTAGGGATAGTTCCTCTTTCAACCACCAGCTGTTTCATCCCCAATTAGCACAGCCTGACTTGAGTCTCCTGAGTGGGAGGTGGGATCCTTGGGAAAGGAATAACAGGAGGGCATTCCCATATGAGTACTCCAGGATACCATGGTTCAGTGACTCTGGGGTAAAGAGTTACGATGTGGAATGTAGAATCATCCTGTGTTGAACTTAAGACTTTGTTCTGCCACCAACTAGTTTGAGATAAGATCACATTCTCTGCAAAATGAGTAGGATTATATGCACCCCAGTGAGTTCTTTGTCACTTACAAGAAATAATATTTGTAAACTGTTTAGGACAAAAGCTGATTTATTTCCTTTTTTTTCTCTTTTAATTTTTATTTAAAATTGTGGGGTACAATTTAGGGCTAGGTATACAAATATTCACCGTGTTGGTACCCTTATCGATGTGGCGTGACGACCCCCCCCGGGTAGATATTGACTACTGTCAATCCCACGTCCCCACCCTTCCACCACCCTCCCTGCAGTTTCCTGCCACTTTCAATCCTTTCTTATAGTAATACAGTAGTTGTTCAAGGTCCAATTATGAGTGAGAACATGCTATACTCAGCTCTTTTCTTCTGTGAGAGATCATGCAGTCGCAGTATTATAAACTCGAATTCCATCCAGGTTGCTGCGAAGTTCATGAATTTGTTTTTCTTTATGGCCGTGTAGTATTCCATTGTGTATATGTACCATATTTTTTTATCCAGTCTTCTTTTGATGGGCAGCATGGTTTGTTCCATGTTCGTGCTATTGTGAACAATGCTGCAATACACACACATGTGCAAGTATCTTTTTCATAGAGTGACCTGAGTTCTTCCAGGTATATTCTTAGTAGGGGGATTGCGTGGTCATATGGAAGGTCGATTTTTAGAACTTTTAGGAATCTCCACACTGATTTCCACAGAGGCTGAACTAGTTTGCACTCCCACCAACAGTGTAGAAGGGTTCCCTTTTCACCACATCCTGTCCAGCATCTGTAATTTTCTGAGTTATTGATGATGGCCATTCTAACTGGAGTTTGATGGTATCTCAGTGTAGTTTTAATTTGCATCTCCTTGATGACTAGTGAGGCTGAACATTTTTTCATAAAACTATTGGCTGTTTTTATGTCTTCTTTTGAAAAGTGTCTATTCATATCATTAGCCCACTTTGCAATAGGGCTGTTTTTTTTTTCTTTTTTCTTTTTTTTTAATTTCAATATATATTTTTTATTTTAAAATTGTAGGGTACAGTAGAGGGTTAGGTATACAAATATTCATTGTGGAGGTAACCTTGTTGATGAGGTGTGTCCCCATTCCCCAGACAGATATTGACTACTGTTAGTCCCACCTCCCTTCCCCTTCCCATCCCCCCCATAGTTTCCTACCACTGTCAAATCTTTTGTTATAATATTACAGAAGTTGCTGAAGGTCCACCTATGAGTAAGAACATGTGATGCTCAGATCTCTGTTTCTGTGAGAGATCACACTGTATCATAAACTCTAATTCCAATCGGGTTGCTGCAAAATTCATGATTTTGTTCTTTTTATGGCTGCATAATATTCCACTTTGTATATGTACCACATTTTTTAATCGAGTCCTCTTTTGATGGACAGCATGGTTGGTTCCATGATCTTGCTATTGTGAACAATGCTGCAATAAACATACGAGTGCAGGTATCTTTTTCATAGAGGGACTTGAGTTCTTCATGGTATATTCCCAATAGGGAGATTGTAGTGTCATATGGAAGGTCGATTTTTAGAACTTTTAGGAATCACCACACTGATTTCCACAGAGGCTGTACTAGTTTACACTCCCACCAACAGTGTAGAAGTGTTCCCTTTTCGCCACATCCTCTCCTGAATCTGTTATATTTTGAGTTATTGATGATGGTCATTCTGACTGAAGTTAGGTAGTATCTCAGTGTAGTTTTATTTTGCATCTCCTTGATGACTAGTGAGGTTGAACATTTCTTCATGTATCTGTTGGCTACCCATATGTCTTCTTTTGAGAAGCATCTGTTCATATCTTTTGCCCACTTTGTAATGGGGTTGTTTGTTTTTTTCTTTTCAGCACATTTGATTTCCTTGTAGATCCTTGATGTTAGGCCTTAGTCAGACATGGAGTTGGCAAATATTTTTCCCCATCTGTGGACTGTCGCCCTGCTCTCTTGATGGTTTCTTTGACTTTGCAGAAGCTTGTCAGTTTAATGAGTTCCCAATTGTCTATCTTACGTCTTATTGCCTCGGCACTTCGGGTTTTGACCTGGAATTGGTTGCCAGTTCCAACTTCCATAAGAGTGTCTCCCATACTTTCCAAGGTCCTTACAGTTAGAGGTTTTACATTTAGTTCTGTGATTCATTTAGAGCTAATTTTTGTCGTATGGGGATATGTAGGCATCCTGTTTTAATCTTCTGCATGTGGTCATCCAGTTTTCCCAGCACCACTTACTGAATAGGTCCTCCTCTCCCCATTGGTGGTTGGTGGAGGCTTTGTTGAAGATGAGTTGGTTGAGAAATTGAAGTTTTGCTTCTGGAATCTCAATTCTACTCCATTGGTCTATATGCCTGTTCTTGTACCAATACCAGGTTGTTTTGATTATTTTTGGTTTATAATATAGCTTAAAGTTGGGAGTGTGATACCTCCTGCTTTGTTTTTTTTCACTGAGGATTGTTTTGGCTATTCTTGGTCATTTATATTTCCACATGAATTCCTGTACTGGTTTGTCTAGGTCTAAGAAGAATGCTGCTGGTAATTTGTTGGGTATTGCATTAAATCCCAGTCTGCTTCTTGTTTGTTCATGCATTTGTTTCTGCTCATGGTGGGTGGGGTGGGAACAGTCAATGGGATATCACACCTTACACTGCTCCAGCGCTGAAAGGCTCTGATGCCCAGCTATGCCTGAGACTCTGTTGAGGAGATGCTGATTCTTCCTCCCTCCACTTTCTGCTCACCTTCAGGAGGAACAGATAGAGATAGGGCCTAGTTGTGAATCCTTCTCCTCCCCACCCCATAGACCACGCAGCAGGCTCCAACATTACCTCATAATTGTTATCGCTTAGAAGAGAACCTGTACAGGTCTTTGCTTTCTGATGCCAGAGGTGAGGCAGCTGAGCAGAGCTGAACTGAGGTAGGATAGAAATCAAGAAATCTTGGAATCCAAGCCACAACAACATGTTTACTAGAATCAGCCCATCTCCGATTTAAAATCAGCACCCTTCTCTGGGACCCTTAGGTTACTCCTGCAGGAGGACACAGGACCAATCCAGGGGCCTTTGTGCTTTGTGGTGTTGTAGGAGTGCTGACAGGTCTGAAGTGGCAGAGACCATTTCTAAGTCTTTGGGGTCCAGACAGACTGCAAGGAACAGGAAATGGAGGAGGAGGCTTTATACAGGATGGTAGGATTCCAAAAGACAAGGGTGGGAGTGAGGAATTTGCAGGGAAAACTGACATCCCAGGCAGGAAGACGTGAGTGAGCAAAGTGGAGTCTAACCAAGGCCTTAAGGTCAGCATGGCTGAAGAGGCTGAGAGTCAGTAGAAGAGGCTGAAGAGGACTGGGCATGGCTGTCTTAGACCTTCCACAAGCTTCACTCACTGAAGCCCTCAGGGACCCCACCATGGGTACATCATTCCTACCACCAGGTGACCATTAGCAGGCCAGGGAAGAACTGAAGCAGTTTTCCTGAGAGACAACTTCTGACTTTGCGTCTTCTGGTATTCTCCAGGAAATAGAAGGCTGGGAAGGACCTGAGATAAAATAAGCTTTTCAGCCCACTCCCAGGGAGGCAGGTTTGGGGTTCACAGAGGAAGCTCAGGTTAGCACAACTGGCAGAGAACCAGGGCTTCAAACCAGGCTTGTGATGTGCACTAGACACCCCCTCAACAACACACACAGAAACACACACACTACGAACCCCAAGGGAGCCCTGCATAAGTCTGCAAAAGAAGCCTCGTGGCAACCCCATGTGGACTTCCACCCAACCAGACACTCTCCCAGCTCTGCACCCAGAAGCCAGGTCCTAACTCCCCCTAATGGCGCATCATCATCACCTCTGCACTGTCTCCATGCAAGGTTGGTATTCTCAAAATGACTTACACTAGGAACATAGCAGAGATGGTGAGGACTTGTCACTCTCAGGCAGGCAGGGTCCCCCTTGAGATGGCTTCTTGAGAAGATGGGTCAGGAGATGTGACAATGACAGGGGATCTTGAATGTGAGGACATCCTGGGGAGGTGAACAGTGGATGTGACGGGGCTCCCAGTGTTCAGGGTAACACAGAACAGGGACAGCTGGATCTGAACCAGAAATGAGACTGGCAAGTGTCTGCAACGTGAGGTCAGTGTACAGGTATCCCGGGACTGCCAGACTCTCCTGCTTCCTCCAATTAGATGATCTTCATGTTCCAGGCCGGGCTATGAACATTACCGTAGACAGCAGCAAGAGGCCTCTTTTCTTCTAGATGTTGCTCCCTGATTCCCTGGAATGACTGACAGAGAGATCCTGGAGCATCTAGAGGGTATGGAAGCCTAGAACCAGTGCCCACTGACATGCACTGCTTATGAATTCCCCCAGAGGACCCATCACTGTATCAGCCCCAGTTGTAAATTATCCTAGTAAATAATGTTGATTTTCCAGAAGCAGACGAACAGACCAGGGGGCCAGAAATGGTAGATTCTGGAAGCCCAGGACTGGGCAGTGAGGAACTGAGAGTGTCCAGGCTGTCAGTGCTCCTGGCCTCACCTTGGCTGTGACCTCCTGAGAACCTTGTTGGCTGAGACTCATGCAATGAATGCCACCATCATCAACCCCTTGGTCCTCCCAGTCGACTGCACATGGGGCATACACAGACAAAGCTTGAATCTGTGTCTTGGGAGCCTGTATTCCTCCCCAAAGCCATGAACCCCAAGGCCATGGCCACACCCTCCATACTTTCTGCAGGGCTCACTCCCAAAAGGCAAAACTCAGGAGGGAGTTGTAGCATGGGAGAGGAAGGATCTCGGCCCAGAAAGAGAAGGGTTACCTGCCTTTCCTTGTCTCCATCTCCATCTTCTCCTTCTTCTGACGTGTCTCCCAGTGAGATAGCCCAAATCCCAGATCAACAACATAAGCACAATGATCCCAAAAATGTTTCGCAGGAGGAGACCCATGTCCTGTCCATGTGATCCTGTTTGCCTCACACCGAAAGAATGAGGAAGGCTAAGGCAGAGGGAACTGGACAGACCCAACACCAAGGGGAGGCAGAGGGAGAAAATGAGTGGAGACATGAGAAGAGGCCTGGAGCAGAAGTGGAAGAGGGAGTAGCATGGCAGGTCCATATATTCAAGTGGCTACAAAGCTGCTGCCTGGGGCCAGGGACACTGAGATACCAAGACCATGTCTGCACCCATGAGCAGCTCATAACCCAGGAGGGAAGACAGAAAACAACCACTACACAGAAGGATCACAGCTGCAAGAATGGTTCACACCTTATCACCTTGAATAAGATCCTCAGAAAGAGCCTCTCAGGGGAAGTGCTTGATAAACTGAGTCTTGAGGGTTGAGTGAGGATTTCCCATGTATTCAGAGTGGAACATTCCAAGGAGGAGGAGCAATGTGTCAGGAAATGACGTGTCAAAATGCCAGTCTTGAGTGGTACCAGATCCCCACTGAGGCTGAGGACGGACAGGGCAGGGAGGATCTGGACAAGGAGGTACGGAGAGAGGCAGGAGTCTGTGCCCAGAGGGTCTTGTGGTCCTGCTGATGCTGAACTTTAGCTGAGACTCCAAGATGGGTGTGGGGAAGAGGTAACAGGTGATTATAGGTTATGCTGACACTGCAGACCCTCCATCAGCCCCTAGTGGAAGAGTTAGGGAGGATGAGGGAGCATCAGGGAACCACATAAGTTGTTTATCGAATGAAATCTGGTTTTCAAAAAACTTTGCCAGAAGCAATTCTGTACAAAGTGTATAGTTGAGAACTGAAATGTGGGCTGAGGGACATCTGAACCCTGAATCCTATGCAGTATAACAGGAGGTCAAATCTCACCTTTGACACAGACAATGACACAATCCAGTCTGCTTTTCCTAAGTCCACTCTGGACACCCAAGGAGGATGGATGAAGTGGGAGAACTGCTGGAAGGATGTTGCCTGGACTGGCAGGGACATGGGGGTGGAGCTAGGGCATGCATAAGAGAGATGGTTAAAGGCAAAGTGATGAGGAGATGACTCCCAGGAGTCTGAGGGTGACCAGATGGAGGTTGTACTGATACACAAGGTGGAGAGGAGAGCCCAGAACTCTGAGGTCCCAGAACTACCTGAGCTCCAGATGCCCCTCTTCTCCAAAAGACTACACTCTCAACTCATCTTGCAAACAGAATTTTTCAAGGACTTCTGTGGTACTGTTCTGGTCCATTTGGTTGCTGATCACACAGGTGAGGTTGCCCTTGTACTGCCTCAGGGGCAGGCTCACAGCCAGAGTCCGGGGGTTGGGGGCAGGTCCTGGTGTCCTTCTCCGCTCTAGCTCCCTAGGAAGGCCCTGGCTCCCCCAGGTCACATTCAGGTCCTCTGTGGCCCCTGGGGCCCTGCACTCCAGGGTGACATTGCACCAGCCTGATGTGATGGATGGTGATGTGGCCAGGATCTCAGGTTGGGGCACAGGATCTCAGGAGAGGACAAAAGAAAGGAACTTCACATGTGTGAAGAACATGGATCTTCACATTTTCCCATTTTCTCACTAAAGTCATGGCATCTCATTATTAGGAAAGTGGGTGCATTTTATACACAAATTAAAATTTGGCCTAAAATAGATTCTGAGCAGCTGACAACAAGAAGGGGGACCTTTGAGGTCAGTTCCACATGTTTCCCATACATTGAACAAGTCTTCAAAGGCTCCCCCTGACAAAAAACAAGTCTGAGCTCTACCATCCCAGGGTCCATTATACTCAAAAACTGGGGGCTTTCTGGAGGGGAAGCAGTCTGGGACAGAAGAGCTTGTCCTGGATTAAGGGTACCTCCCTGAGTCTCTAGCTGAGACGGTGCCCAGGTAAGCACAGCCCAGGTGGGATAGGACATCAGGATAGCTCTGCAAGGTCAGAGAGAGCACCAGTCTCCCAAAACTGGACACATTTGAGGGAGACACAATAGTAGCAACAAGAACTGACAACTCTGAGTGAGGTTAGGATGTGACACTGAACCTGAGGTACCGACAGGAAGAGAAGAGACAGGTTCATAGGCAGGTCCTAGAAATGACAGGAGACCAAAGCTGCACAAACCACTCTCTCCTCAGCCGGAGGTTCCCTGTGCAGGGAAGAACTGTAGAAAGGAAAGAGTTGGCTAAATGAGTTTCCTAAAAAGCATTGCAGTGTAAACTCCTACACCTATAGAGGTTTTGAGGACTGGATTGTGGAGGTTTGAGTGAGTGAGGCTGGCCTGGGTCTAGGGCTGAGC
>NW_007233806.1:0-20528 GCF_000164805.1 Carlito syrichta | reverse complement strand
GCTGGGGGTTGTACTTTTTGCAGTTTTGAGGTTTAATTGAGGGGGAAGCTGTGATTCAGATCTATCTGCTGATTCCAGTATCCACCAACAGGTTTATGGGCACATTGGAACCAATTTCCCACTGCCTTACAATCTGTCTGTACAGCAGGGTGTAGGTTTACTCCCTGGAACAAAAGGAGGTACGAAAAAGGAAAATAATGGAAGAAGGGGGGGTCAAGAGAAAGTTAGAAGGAGATGAGTGAAAGTGAAAACAGACATAACAGATGAAAAAGAGACACAAGGCCAGAAATGAGTGAAAAACAGACACACAAACAAAATTCCCTAAAGCATACCGGTAATCACACAAAGACAGTCCAATAAAATCATGCCTTTTGATGCATCTTTCCCCAACACAAACAGATAGTCTAAATCAAAAAGCAAACAAAAGTGAGCAAAACAAACAGTCAAAACAATAAAATCAGAAGTCAAAATAAGAAACCAGACAGCTCTGGAATCTTTCCTGAGTGTCTAAAGTCTCTTCAGCTCTGATCTCTAGTCTCTCCCCTTTGCTTTCATTGCTGGCAGATAGATTTACTCCCAGCTTGGGTTTGTTCCCTTGGCTTGCTGCCTGAGAGGTCTGCGATGGCTGAGTTGCCTGTATCTGATTCAGCATAGGGGAGGGGCTTTTGTCTCCTGTTTAGTGACATTACCTTAGAAACCAAGGTGGAGGCTGCTCACAGATGGGCGGGACAATGCAAATCTCTGCCTGGAAAATGGCAGAGGTGGGCAGCTCCTCTTTTGTGGATCTTTTCTCTCCACCTGTCCTTTCTCTTCACTCATCTGGGTCTGTGTATGATCCACTATGACGAGTTGTGGTGGTGTGCCAGGCACCAGGGATAGTAGCACAGCTGGGTGCTGGATTTAGTGTGCCACCAGTGGCCTGGGGTGGAGTAGGGAGCGGAGAATTCCCTCTTCTGCATCTGAGAGTGACTGGTCAGCACCCCCTTAAGATGTACTGTTCCCTTACACAACCATGGGGTCCCATGCTGGGTGCCTCAGCCAGAGTGGGACTGGAGCTCCAAAGGACAGATAGTGAGTGGTGACAGCAGCTTTGGACCCTGCACAGGGCACTTCAGCCAAGCATGGTGCTGGTATCTCTGAGGGGCAGGTGCCTATAGCCTCCCTGGGTTTTGGCAGCTTGAAATAGGGCTGGGAGGGAACCCAGAACCTAGGGTGGGAGCTGGAATTCTGAGGAGTGAGCACCAGGCCACTGGGCTGGAAGCCCAGTCAGGGAGGGAGCTGGCAGCGGCTGAGTGCTGGGCAGATCAGTGTAACCAGCAAGGGAACCCAGATCTCCACAAGGCAGTATCCAAGGGCCTCCACAGATAGTGACTTGGGGCTGGGTGAGGTGTTGTAGCCAGGGAGGGAGCTGGGATCTCCATGCAGCCAGGACCCGGGGCCACCTCTAGTGGAACAGCAGTAGCCAGGGGGCCGCAATAACTGGCCTTGCATGGGACCGAGGGTCCCTGGGACCTGGACTGGTGCGGTTGATGGTGGGCAGGGGGGTGGGGGAAGGAAAGTAAAAGTATTTTTGAGAACTCACTTTGGAGAATCTCACAGTTCCACCTATGCCGTCGCCATCTTACCAGAACTCTGAAATTCAATAATTTAAAGATGCCTCAATTAATCTGTAAACTCAACACAATCTGAATTTTTAAAATTTCCATCAGGATTTTTTTGCAGAAATTTGCTAGACAATGGTAAAAAAATTTATATGACTATGCAAGGATCAA
Organism: Carlito syrichta; assembly: GCF_000164805.1. NCBI lineage: Eukaryota > Metazoa > Chordata > Mammalia > Primates > Tarsiidae > Carlito > Carlito syrichta. The sequence goes on along the minus strand of NW_007233806.1, from coordinate 18,756 downwards.
AAATAGACAAAAGATCTTTAAGAAGAAGAAGAATATTGCTAGATGACAAACTGATTTCAAGTTATATTATAAAGCTAAAGTAAGCTTTAAACTTAAAACTGTGATATTTGTGTACAAATAAGGAACATAACTATACAATGTAGCAATGTAACCAAAAACTATTTGTACCCTCTAAGCTGTTGAAATAAAGAGAGAGAAAAAGACATAGGGGAACAACATTGTGAACTTAAAGTAAACAAAAATTTCTTTAACAGAATATAATATATGCTAACCAAAAAAAAACAGATTTTCACACTGGAAATCTCTTTTAAACTGTGAGTATTGAGAGCTTAGAGACGCAAACCACAAAATGGAAAAAAAAATTGCTAATACAAAAAGACATTTATCCAGAATATGTGTTTTTTAAAAATACATACAAAAAGCCGGGCTCGGTGGCTCAGCCTGTAATCCCGCGCTTTGGAAGGCTGAGGTGAGTGGATTGCCTGAACCCATGGGTTGGAGATCCCCCTGAGCAACTTGGCAAGACCCCATCTCTACAATAAATCAAAAAATCAGCCGGGCGTGGTAGTACATGCCTGTAATTCCGGCTACTCGGAAGGCTGAGGCCAAGGATCATCGGAGCACAGCAGGTCGAGGCTGCAGTGGCTGGGGGAGGCCACTGCACTCCAGTCTGGGTGACAGAGTGAGACTCCAACTCAAAAAAAAAAAAAAATACACACAAGATACAAATGAGAAGTAGAAAATACTTGTACAGACATTCTACAAAAGAGAATATTCAAATGGCCTGTAAACATATGAAAAGGCATCACCTTCAACAGTAGTCAAGCAAATGAAAATGTAAACTTTGGAGACCACCATATACATGACAAGATGATCAAAATGAAAAGGATGAAAAGTACCAGATTTTATGGAAAAATATGGAGCAACCACAATTCTCATATAATATACATGTGCTCCCAGTGGCTTTCACTGTTCCTTTCAGGGCTACGGGATATGAGGTATGGGGTATGAGTTATGTTCTCCATCTCAACCTGCTCTGACTGTTGAGGGTCTCTGATTACTGGGGCTCCCTTCCTTGGTTTGCTTCATGAGAGAGCTTTAGTAGACTGTATCTACTAAAGCAGAATATATGAATAAGCTATGACTCAACAAGTCTACTTGCAGGTAAATAACCTACAGAAATTCATAAACTAGAATGTACCAGTTCTGATTTTTGAAATGAGTAACTCAGTTTTAGATAACTGATCAGAATGGTTTAATATCTATAAGACTGTATAAGTTCTATTCAGAATATTGAGATAGCAGAATATAATTTTTAACCTTTCTTGCTTAAAAACATGTTCAAAACTAAAAAGAAAATCTATGTTAAGATCTTCTTATTGAAAGGCAAAATTGTCAATTTTAACTTAAGACTGGCGGCACAAATTAAAATAGCCCGTACTCAAAACTATTCAAATATGTATCAGTAGTACAATAGTAAAATAAATGTTGAATATCCAAACACCGGAATAACTAAAAGCCATGAGAATGAATTATCTACAACTATGTGTAATGAAAGGGAAGAATCTCACCACACAAACTTAGGATAGAGAGTCTAGGCATAACAAGAACCTACTGCATGATTTTGTTAGTATAATACATGAAAATAAGCAATACTCATCTATGATGTTAGAAACCAAAGTGATGATTATGTTCAGACATGTTAAGAGTTAACAGCAGTATTTGAAGGCATGGAGAGTGGGGAAAGGTGTTTTTGGAGTGATATTGGTATTATGCTTTTTTTAAATCTGGACCATTTTACATAGCTGTGTCTAGCTTGTGAAATTCCACCAGCTATACAGAGTTTTGTGTGTGCATTTGTACATATCTATGTTATACTTCAACAAAGATTCTGAATACAATTTTCAAAGAAAAGCTACCACTTGCATAGTGTTTAAAATCTCTGGGTTCTAAAACAACTTAAAATTATAAGTTTGAGTTCGCTGACAGTGATTTAAAGAAAGTTAATGAACAGATTTTAATTTGAAACATAATTATCTTTTATGAACCGAATTTTACTTCTATATTTTAATATAATGGGTGATTTTATTAAAAATCATTTTTAATTAAACTTTTCCACATTTGTGCAATTCTAGAGATGAATTTGTAAACAGGTTGTAACAAATGTTTGCCACCTGGTATTAATTTTATAGGAGCAGTAAAGTGCATAACAAAATCAACCAACAATTATAGGTGACTTTTACTACAAAAAACTCAAAAAACTTATTATTCTAGCTATTTTGTGGTTATATGGAATTTTTTTATTACAAATGCCTCAATTAAAAGTACAATCCATTTTTAGATAACTGTGATAGCCTTTTTCATTTCATAATTTAGACAACAGCTTTAGCTTCATTTGTGCCATTCTTCCATCTCCACTGTCATTTTTGGGTTCAAGTACTAGGTTGAAGTAATTATTTCATTTTTCTTAGAAAACATTGAGTGAAATCCATGTTAATCCAAGGGCAATCTGTGATGTAAACAAATGAGTCTTCAGTGCCTCCAAGCCTCCTATTTTCACTGTGCACTCTTTGTGTTCCCACTTACACACATGCATGCACACACACACCCCACACATATGCCTACACACACACACACACACACACACACACACACACACATTTTCATCTACTGCCAGGTGTACTGTGTCCTCCAGGTCCACGCCCATGTTGGAATCACACTGACCAGTACTCTGGGAACCCAGGACCATGTCATACTTCTCCTGTCCTTACAGTCAATAAAAAATTCTTATTTTTATTCCATTTCCTCAAGACCAAGTATACTTTCAAAGGATAGTTCAAATCAGTCTGACCTACAATCATATGTATAAATGTGCAATAGCCCTTGTTTCCCTTGTCAGGAAACTGCATCTTCCACAATAGTTCTCTTGAAACTAGGCTGTAACTTTAATGCATGATTCTAAGGGTGGACTCATCAGACTGCATGGGATATTCCCAAGAGATCTGGGGGGCAGAAAGGGACTCTCAGCACCCTTCTAGACTTTTCATCCAAGTGTCTAGCCTATGGCAGATTTTGTGCAGCCCACTCTCATACCACAACACCTCAGTATTTACCACACTCTGTAAAAGACAGTCAAAGTATATCTCAAAGATAGACAGTGCTAAAATATTTGTTTGTTATAAGCAACTTTGAAAAACAATTGCCCAGAATCAACTAGACAGTGAAATGTTAGCTGTCTTAGTCTAATTTCCCACAGCACAAAAATTTACCTGCATTTTTCTAATTTTATAACATCTATCTTTTGTGAAGCTGGTTATTTGAAAATGAATTCTACTGGATCCTATTTTTCAAGTTTTATTTTTCTCATATAGTCTAGAAATGCCAAGCTTATTGGAATGTTCTGACCTTTGAAATTAATAACTCATTTTTAAATAATTAATCAGAATGGTTTAATATCTAAAAGAATATATAGGTTTTATTCAGAATAGTGGGATAGAAAAATATCATATTTTAACCTTTCTTATTTAAAAACATGCTCAAAACTTTTTAAAAATATATGTATGTTAAGACCTTTCTGTGGAAAGGCAAAATTGTCAATTTAAACTAAAAAAAGATCTCTAGTCTTGTTATGACATTTTCTCAGCACCCAAGTGAATGCTGTACATATATAACCAGTTTTTTCTTTTTAAACCTCATCTATTTTATAAAGCTACTTAAGAAGATTTCATGGGAACTTTCAGTTGGATATAATCAAAACAAGAAAAATGGTATACACATCATGACTCAGCAGTTGTTTTAGTGCATGAATGCTCTAAAGGTCTTGACATTTATTTCCTTAGAATAGTATTCATTTCCTCATTATTTATTTATAATACCAAAGAAGAAGGTACAACATACACACTGCAAAATATTTTATATTATTGCAAAAGGCAGGGGTTGTCTACTAGTTAGGGTAATGTAGACAGTGAGTAAACCAAGGTCACTGGGGACTAAGGCTTTGGCTTTGAGTCAAGTTTGAGATAGGAGCTGTACATGAAACCTCAGAGAGGTTACAAGAGTCAGGTAGTTGAAGACAAAGAGTGAGAAAGTCAAATTTCATGGCACTATTGAAGCCATTAACGAAATAATTCCAAGAATACTGTTGAGTGAAAATGGAAAGTTTTAACAAAATATATAAAATATTAGAATTCTGGTAAAATCATGGCAGCACAAATACTCATAGTATTCCTATGTATGAGGTTATTTGTTATATATTTTTATGCTTACCTTCTTTTTTATTTTCCTTTCCATCTATTCTTAAATATTTTTAAACTTTCTAAAAATATTTATATAAAGCAAACAATAGTGTTACTTTTACAGACTTCCAGACAAAGAATAAGATAATTTTTAGGGATGAAGAGGGTGTTGAAAGGCTACTTTACGTTTAGAGATCAACTACTATTATTCATCAATTTTTATAGGGTGAAAGTAGTCACATATTGATTTTACTATAATTAAAAATTTAATGTTAATAAAACAAATCACCAGTTCAACCATCAAATCAGAAATGAGAAGCCACAGGCTCTACATAATTCAGTAGTAAGTGGCAAGGGTAGAATGCTGTGTATGCAGAAAGAGTTTGAGCCTCCAGATTCCAGAGTCCGCCTCCTATGACTACACTCCATGCCCAGTCACTCCATTCAACAGGTATTAATTTACTCACAGTGTTCCAGGGACTACTGGAGTCTTTAATGATTCCTGACTTTTGGGGAAGACAGGCAATTACAATACAATATGATAAGAGCTTCTTAGCAGTCTGTACACTGCAGGCCTGCATGTACTAATAAAACTTTAATTTTATCCTATGAGATGAGGAGATAGCATGGGGAGAAAAATCCTTGGAGGAAGAACTTAGTAAAGTGCAAAGGAATTTAGAGAAGTACTTTGATTTGTACGTTAGAAATGTTGGCCTAAATCAGATCACCTCATTGAATAGAACGTAATTTTTAGAAAATCCTTGAAATGTTTTTGGGAACTTTGAAATTGGAGTTGGTCATGATGGAAGCTGATCTCTCTCTGTTTAGCAAACATAATTTCCTTCAAATGACATCTCTGGGAGTACCAGAAGAAACCATGGACTCGGGACCATAAAGGAATTCTCCTCATAGTCTGTGTATATTCACAAGAATTTTTACCAAGTTACCGTGGCTTGATATTTCACATGATCATCAAAACTGATGAGCAATTGCAATGTCCCTGAAGATGACAAATTGTCCTTCTTATAATTACTCTGCTGATATAGATAGATTTAAGATTGTATATATTTTAGATGATCAATGTTTATGGAATTTGTTTCTTACCAAAATTTCACTTTTTATTTTTATTTTTTTTAGTTAGCGTCTATTTCTTAATTTCCCAGCTGGCTCAATTAGAGGCATTTCAGCTTTATCTCTGAAGGTAAAGCCCATTCTGACTCACAGCCAATTCTGACCAACCCAAATAAAATATTTGAAATTAATTTGGAATAGCAGCTGAGATCAAGAATTAGTGTGCAGTAGGTTTGATGATGCACCCCCTAAATTGCAATATATAGTCCTTGGCTTATGATTCTGTTTTCAGTTTGATATTTTGTTAGAACCTGCCAAAATTTGAAATAGTTTTCCTCTCTTGGCCTTTCATAACTTGATTACTTTAATTGGAACTGGATGATAATTTTAATTACTTGAACCAGACGATGATTTTAAGTAAATGAAAAGTAGAGACTGGTCAAATTAGTTTCCCTATCAAGCTTTCACAATCAAAGGAGATGTAAAGGTATTATCATTTAAGGTCTTTTGTCTTTCTGAAAGTGAGATTCTTCCGTTGTTCAAATGGTTGTCCAACAAGAAAAAAAAATCTGGACTCAGATAAGGAGAAACCTTATCAAAAAAGACTATTGCAATAGAGAGACAGCTTCAATCTTATAGATCAATGTCTCAAAATAAAACAGAAGCAAAGCCTGTAAGATGAAAAAGGTTATTTTCCTCAATAGCAACATCTTCCAAGCAATAGCAGAATATCACAATCAGAATATTGACATAAATTCATTAAGGTCCAAGACATTTTCTTTTTTTCTTTTTTTTGAGTTGGAGTCTCACTCTGTCGCCCAGACTGGAGTGCAGCGGCCGCTCCCGGCCACCACAAGCTCGACCTGCTGGGCTCTGGTGATCCTTCTGCCTCAGCCTTCCGAGTAGCCGGAATTATAGGCATGCGCTACCCACCCGGCTGATTTTTTGATTTATTGTAGAGATGAGGTCTCGCTGCCCAGGCGGGTCCCGAACCCGCGGGCTCAGGCAATCCACTCACCTCAGCCTCCCAAAGGCGTGGGATTACAGGTTGAGCCACCGAGCCCAGCTGACATTTTCATTGCCACAAAAATCCCTTATGAGACTCTTCTATAGCCACACCTACCTCTCTCCCACTTCCACCACCTACTTAACCCTGACAACCACTGATACATTCTCCATCTCTATAATTTTGTCATTTCAAGGATATTATGCATGGAATCATCAAGTGTGTAACCTTTGAGATAGGCTTTTTTCCACTTAGCATAATTTTTGTAGATTGATTAAGGATGTTGTGTATACCGATAGCTTGTTCCCTTTTGTTGTTGAGTAGTATTTCATTGTATGGATACAGTGCTATTTTTTAATTTATCGGTTGAAAGACAACTGAGTTGTTTTCAATTCTTGGCTTTTATGAGTAAAGTTTCTATAAAAATTTGTGTAGACAATTTTTTTGTGAACATAATTCTTCATTTCCCAAGAATGAATACTCAGAAGTGCATTCCTAAGTTGTATAGTAGCTATATGTTTAGCTTATTGAGAAGCTGAAGATAGTTTCCCATAATGGCCATACCATTTTACATTTCCAGTAGTGATGTAAAGATCATCAAGTTGCTTCACATCCATGTCAGCATCTGACAAAGCCGGCACTTTCATATTTTAGCCTTTTTGGTAGGTATGTAGCAATATCTCATTGGGGTTTTAATTAGCATTTTTCTAATGACAAATGATGTTAAACATCTTTCCGCGTGCTTATCTACAATCTGTAAATCCTCTCTGGCAAAATGCCTATTCATGTATTTTGTCCATGTCCTATTTGGATTGTATTTTTTGTATTTTGGGTTTTTTCACCATTGAGTTTTGAGAGTTATGTTGATTTGCTAGGGATTCCATAATAAAGTATCACAGACTAGATTAATTAAAAAATAATAAAAAATTATTTTCTTACAGATACAGAGGCTAAACGCACAAAATCAGGATGTCAGCTAGTTTGGTTTCTTCTGAGACCTCTCTCCTTGTCTTATACATGACCAGGGAGACATGTCTGTATCTTCACATGGTCTTTCCTCTGTATTATCTCTATCCTAATTATCTCCTTTTACAAGGACTCCAGTCATATTGGAGTAGAACCCACCCTCATTTTAACTTAATTTTTAAAAGAATATTTTGTAGAGATTTAGTCTCGTGATGCCCAGGCTGGTCTCGAACACCTGACCTCAAGCAATCCTCCCACCTCAGTCTTCTAAAGTACTGGAATTACAAGCATGAGACATGACTCTCAGCCTCATTTTAACTTAATTAACTCTTGAAAGGCACTATCTTCAGATATAGTCGCATTCTGAGGTACTGGGGGCTAGAATTTCAACATGTAAATTTTGGGGTGACACAATTCAGCCCATCACAAAATTGCATATATATTCTAGGTAGTAGTTGCTATGGTTTGAATGTGTCCTTTCTAAAATTTAGGTGTTGCCAATATGATAGCATTGAGAGGTGCACTTTTTAAAGATCATTAGGCCATGAGGGACTGTTTTTCTCATGAATGGAATTAATGTCTTTATGAAAGAGGCTTTAGGCTGCATTCAGTGAGATTGCTCTTCTGCCATATGAGGACACAGCAAGAAGGTCCTCACAGGATGCCAGTGCTTGGTTCTTGGAATTTCTAGCCTCCAGAACTATGAGAAAATAAATTTATGTTCTTTATAAACTACTCAGTCTCTGGTATCTTGTTTTAGCAACACAGCTGAAGTGATGCACTAGTTATTTGTCAGATGTGTGGTTTGCAGAATTTTTCTCCCCATCTGCAACTAGCCATTTTATCCTCTTAACAGAGTGCTTCACAGAACAAATATTTTAAATTTTGTTAAATTCCAATTTATCAACTTTTCCATTTACGTTAGCACTGATAGTTTTTTAACATGTGTTAAATTTTGATTTTTAAGCATGAATTGACATAATTATGTGATTTTTCTTCTTTAGTCTGTTATCAAGGTGGATTACATTGATATTTTGAATACTGAACCAGTCTTGCATCCTTCGAATAACTGTTACTTGGTGTCAAATTCTTTTTTATGTTGTTGAATTCTGTTTACACATATCTTTTTAAAGAAATTTTGAATCTATTTTATGAGGAATATTAATTGGTAGTTTTCCTTTTCTGTTCTACTTTTGTCTGCTATTGCTGCCAGGGTAACTCTAGCTTCATATAACAAATTAATTCTAATCAATCTTAATTTATCTTCATTATCTAATTAATTTTAATTTTCCCTAATGTTTACAAACATATTCCAGTTATCTTTGATATTTCTAATTAAAACTTATAACAATAAAAGCTCTTATGTAATTGTATATTTTCATCAGAATCACAGTACTACTCTGCATAATATGTTAAAGTGTCTTAAATAGAGTAGTTTTAAAACAACTGTATCTTTATTTTTTTCTAAATATAGCAAAAGATGTGTAGAAAAGTAGGCTTAATATTAGTAGCAAAGTGGGCTTTATTATCTTTATACATAACTCTGAATCTTTTTAGGGTAAAAAAAGGATTAAAAAGAGATGCACTAAAGAAACAATTTTATTATTCCAAACGTGTTAGAATTGCCATATCAACAGCTAAATTTATATGTTGGCTGAATATTTGGTCAAGAGTTTAAATCTCAAAACTGTGGCTATCAAGAGTGACTTTACTCACTACACAAACTAACATTCTGAAGTCTTTACAGATGGTTGACCTTTCTTGGCTTCAAGAGATGCCATTGATTTATTAGTCAACTGGTTTGTATATGGTACCCTACCCAGGCTGTTGCTAACTTCCTACAGTGTTGACTTTGACTTCTCAATGTTTTCATATAATTGCTATTTTTACATTTTAATTACTTTTTATCTGGGATAGAATGGGTGCTTTCAGTAATGATACTTTGAATTATCTCATACCCTAAAGATGAGCACGCATCCCAAACGTAGACAAATAGTACATTTGCCCCAACCCTGTACTGCAAAATTGAACTAAGAAAGGCGTGAGCATGTGATATATATCCTGTCAGTTAGAGTCTTTTATCTGGATTTTTTCAGAAATATTGCTGAGGATAAGGGTCTCTTCTTCTCTAGTGATGAAACCGCCAGAAACCTAGCCTAGAGCTTCTAGTGACCCATCCATCATTGTATGATGAATAGTCAGTGGTAGGAGTGTATTAAAGTAACACACAAAAAGAACAAGAAATGGGAGAAGGAGAAAGCCACAGAGACATAAGAGTTCTGTTTCTAGTCATTTCCAATAGTACTTCTGAAATTCCAGGTTACTTAAGTCAATATATCCCTCAGTTTACCTGGGGAGTTTCAGATGGAGTTTTGGTTATAAGCAATCAGAATAGCCCTGAGTATTATAGTCACAGCCTGCTGTCTCCCTCATCTGACAAACAGCTTTCTATTCATATACCTTTCTATTTACTTAATACTCATTTGAATTATAAATACAAGAGATTTGTCTTAGATATTATATCCAGGTTTTAAACATCCATAATCAGAAAGCATTCTACAATACTCAAAGAAAGTCACCAGCATGATCTGACATACTATTTGTAAATTGGAAATGGCCTGTTTGAGGAATTATTATGCTAGAAGGTTGTGGTTATTTTCTTGGTTTGTTGCGTTCCCAGTAGCATGATAATAATGTACATTGATATAATTTTATTTCCCTAGGGGGTATCATCTTTGCTGTTCATTCATTCTAAACCAAAAAAAGGTCAGAGAAAAAAAGCATAATTTGAAACTATGACTTTCTAGAATTTGCTTATCATCCCAATTTTTTACATTTGCTTTTCTTCTTCAGTTCCATTTATAGAATACAAAACTGCTGAGAAATTATCCCCTCAAAGAAAATAAGTTCATGTTTTTAATAGCTATGCTCAGATAAGGATTCTAATCTATGACTTATGGAATTATTCTGTAGATAAAATGAGTTGTCTTTGTCTGTCCAATTACCCTGAAAAACTCCTTGAGAATAAGAATCCTGTCTCTGATTCTTTTTCTTGTGCACTGTGCCAGCAAAACAATTTCTTCTCATAAAAGGTCTGTAGAATGTTGGCAACCAATGAAACACGTAGTTTATGAGCATTTCAATTCTAGATTTTTAGTTGGAAATAAGCAAGGTAGATGTTCATAGTAACAGTAGAATGGGGTTGCCTCAATGACCAGAACCTAGAGAGAGTGAAGATCCTGTCAATGCAGAAGCATAGCTTAGGAAGTCAGTGTGGCAGGGTGTTGGAATACAAGTAGATTGAGGAGGAATCCCATGCAATTGGGAAGAAGACTATCTAGGAAGGAAGAAGCAAAGTCTGAGCTGGGAGAGGATAGCATCCACACAGGAGAGGAAGTGGAAGCAGAGATGGGACATTGGAGAACAATCCAATAAAAGAACCAGAGCTTCTTGGAGAAATGGATTATTCCAGGTTTGAGTCAGGAATGTGCAAAATGCACTTGAAACATATTTTTGCATTAGAAAGTAGGGAACTACTCAAAGGACAATGAGAACATGTCAAAAGCACAGAGTAGCCAGCTTGAATGAGTACAGACTGGCCAAATTCAGGGCAATGTGAACCTCAAAATAAATGATAGCAATGGATTGTAACCAACTGAACAAAAACAAAAAAGAAACCAGGAGTGCATATGGGACAAAAAATAAATGAATAAACAGAAAGCTTTTAAAGGAATAGATATTTTCATAGATTCAGAGTAACTCTCTACATAATACTTATTAATTTCAAAGGGGGAAAGAGTAAGTTTAAAATTGAAACATCTGACAAACATCACCTTAAACAAGTGACCCATGTAAATGTCACCAGTAATGAAACAAATTGAAACCATGCACCACCTGATAGGATACAAGAGAAACACAGCATTATGTAACACTCCTGACAAAGATGAATCTCATGAGGGAACAGCCAACATCTCCAAACTGAGAGGCATTCCATAAAATAACTATCCTATAACCCAAAGTAAATAAAACAAAATCTAAGGTAATAAAATCAAGGTAAGATTGAGGAACTATTACAGATTGAAGACTAATGACTAAATACAATGATTCTGAACCGAATCTCTTTGTCATGTATAAATTACATTGTTGGAAAATTGACAAAATTGGAACAGGACTTAATTATTAAACAGTAGAATGTATCAGTGTTAACTTTATGGTTTTGAAGGTTGTATAATGGTGATTTAGGAGAATATTCTTGTTTGTAGTACTAAATACTATATACTATTTCTAAAAGCAACCAAGCACTACTGAAAGTTACATTCTTATTTCTAGTACTAAAGTATTGGAGGGGTATAAGCCATTAGTTTGTCAATTAAATCCCCAATGAATCAGAAAAAAAGTTCCTTTTCCTGTACATTCAACTTTTTTGTAAGTTTATACTTGTTATAAAATTAAAAGGAATACTATTTCCTAACATTATAACATTAAAATACTCTAAAATATACTACTGTCATATGTACACAATGAAAATACTTTACATATGCACACAATAAAAATTATAAGACAAATTTAAATTATTTAAATTATTTCATGTACAGTTTATCTAAACATTTAAGTATTATACTTCTAAACAGAAATCAAATTTTATCTTTTTGGATAAAAGGCCAACTAGTCACTAGAAAATAAAAACACAGAGACAACTTATCTGTGTCAAGTAATTATGTTATAGACTATAGGATGCATAAGTGATTTAGTTCAGTTTTTCACTTTTCCTCCTTTGCTTTACACTTGGGGATGAGAGCAGAGCTGTTTCAGTTCCCTTCACACACCACATTGTAATTTGAGTTTCCTTGTCTGTCCACCACATTGCGAGTACCTCAAGAGCAGAATCCTTGTGTTATTCAGCTTTACGTAGACAGTGTTTACAACTTCTTCCAAACAATCATTTGTTAAACTATTGCTTAAATGGAAATTTTTTAGAAGGCCTCCCCCCACCCCCACCCCCCGGTGGATTTTTGAACAGCCTGATGCACATGGGAATGATTATTATCATGTGAAACAAATGAGCTGTGATGTCCTCAGGGCACATTAGCACACCTGAAGCTGGTATAAAAGCAAGTGCGAATGAGATAATCTATATTGACACAAGGTCAAAACGGAAAATTTAGAATAACAGAGTCATCAATTTTTGATCCATAGGTTACGTGTACTTGCTTTCTCCTCCTTATACCCTTCTCTGAGAACTGCTTTCTCCTTAGAGGTAGGACCCTGAGGCCTTTACACTTCTTGACTCTCTATGGCCATAACTTATTAGGCATAACTTATTGGAATGGACACCTAACCAAGAGAGAACATCTCGAGCAGCTGGGACAGTTAAATTCTGTCTTTTTGGAATTCAGAACTAGGATAAGTAAAGTAGACATTGGGCTAGTTAATGTAGGTATGGCAGCTAAGAGAACCAGCCTAAGAAAAGTGGGAAAAGGGGGTTAGGAGAAGGCAGAAAACCAATCATTGGTCTTCTTTTAAAGAAATGTAAAAGTGCTGCTCCCGAGCTGGTTCAATTCCCAACCCCAGTGTCTCATATCTGTCCAATATAATGTTTCTCTCTTGTGCTATAGACAATTTAAATGATTTTTGTTCCTTATAATCAAAATGTCGCTGATCAAGAAGTTAGTGCAGTGCACATATAGACAACATCTACCAAATGCAAAGTGATTGCTGAACCAGACTATGTAGGCAAAGCAATAATAATAATCACATTAATAGTAACAATAATGAAAAAACAAATCAACTCAACTGAATTTACCAAGAGTTTTAATCAACTGAGGCAAAAGTGTTAATATCAGTATTAACAACTTGGAGGCTACTGGTGATGTTAACAAGAAATATTTAATGAAAAGTACTGGGATCAAAAACAGATTAAAGTACATTCAATGGAGAATAAGAAGTTTAAGTTTTACTGTTCTATAACATTGTAAAATGTCTACAGTTAAGAATAATATATTATGGCCGGGCTTGGTGGCTCAGCCTGTAATCCCAGCACTTTAGGAGGCCAAGGTACGTGGACTGCCTAAGCCCATGGGTTCGAGACCCCCCCGGGCAACTTGGTGAGACCTCGTCTCTACAATAAATCAAAAATTAATCAGGCATAGTAATGCATGCCTGTAGTTCTGGCTACTGGGAAGGCTGAGGCAGAAAGATCATTGGAGCCCAGCAGGTGGAGGCTCTGGCGGCCGGGAGCTTGCCACTGCACTCCAGTCTGGGCGACAGAGTGAGATTACCAACTCAAAAAAAAAAAAGAAAAAGAAAAAGAATAATATATAGTTTCAAATAGTTATGAGAATATTGAATGTTCCCAACACAAAAAAATAATGAATACTTGAGATAATAGATATGCTAATTACCCTGATCTGATCACTATATATTGTATGTATTAAAACATCGCTCTGTATACCTCATAAATATGCACAGTTATTATATGTCAATTTTTATTTTTTATTTTATTTTATTTTTATTTTTTACTTGTACTTTTTTGCTAAATCAAAATTTTTTTTTAGTTTTTTAAGCATATTTTTTATTTTAAAATTGTGGGGTATAGTTAAGGGTTAGGTATACAAATATGCACTGTTCAGAAACCTTTGTTGATAAGGAGTGACCCCCCATCCCCTGATAGATATTGACTACCGTTAGTCCCACCACCCTTGCCCTCCCTGCCCCCCCCATAGATTCCCACCACCATCAATCCTTTTCTTATAGTATCACGATAGATGTTCAAGGTCCATTTACGAGTACATGTCTATTTGAATAGCCACTTTATTTAAGCATCTGTTCATGGATTTTTGCTTGTTTTTGTTTTTGCCTTTTTAAATTGGATCTTAGAAGCTTTTCAATATTTTGTATTCAAATTCTTTGTGAGGTCTATGTTGCCAGTATCTTCTGTCAGTATGCCCCTTGCTTTTTCATATTCTTAATGATATATTTTAATAAACATACATTTTCACTTTTAATTAAGTTCAATTTCTTTATTCTTTTTCTGTTATGATAAGTTCTTTTTGTGTCCTATTTACGAAAGTTATTCTTATTATGGACTGTAAAAATATTCTTCTGTTTTTTTATAGAAGCATTTTTGCATGTGGGTTTGGTAGAGGTTCAAAGTTCAGTTTAAAATATTTAGATACAGAAAAGTAGAGTGGGATTTGAGACAAAGGTTTTTTAATTGGTTTTATATTTGAAGACTGATACAACACAAAGTTTAGATATAAAAGAGATAAAAAGAATAATTGATAGTGCATGATTCATTCAAAGAGTTACTTATTATGTGCCTAATTATATGCTGAACTTTTTTCTAGGAGCTGGAGATATGCCAGTGAACTATCATATCACCTTTCTTATGATGCTCAGAATTAGCAAAGCAGGCCATAAGCAAATATGTGTCAATTTAGAAAAATTTTATTTTAAAAGTGTATTACAGTTAAACAGAAATAGACAGTGTACAGTGGTGCTGTGCTAGTTTACATGCTGGATAGTCAGAGACAGTCATTATGGTCAAGTGATACCTTTTAATCAGGCGCTAAATAAAGTTATAAAGTCAGATAAATATCCAAGGAAAGATATAAAGATTTAGTTGTGGGACTAAACTTTTTTTTTGTCCTGCTAATTTTCATACAGCAAAGCACAATGAAAAGGAGTAGCTACTAATACAGGAGAAAGCCCACAAACTATGTTTATCCCAGTAGTCAATAGAGGAAAGTGTTTACAAGTTAGAAGGAATGAAGAGCTATGTCATATGTTGCTGATAGTCCTACTAAAGTGAGGACTGAAATTGACCACTGGATTTAACTTCTCTGAGGTCATTAAAAAAGTGGTGTAGAAAATCAAATTGGCAAATCTGTCTTCTAAGAAAAAGTGATGCTACTTAGTAAAAGAGACCACCTAACACTAGCAGAGCATATAAATTAATACCCATAAACTCACTGTCCTCATCTGTAAACATCAACATATTTTTAAAGTTAAGAAAGAATGATAAGTCCTTAAATCAGTAAAAGTTTCAAAATAGTTATGTTTTCTTTTTCATTATCATCTTCACCTTTGGGCAGCTTTTCTTAATTCATCGTTTTTTTCATTCTGCAAATTGTTCTTTCCTCCACCCAAAGCAACAGACACTCTATGATGACTGTATTCACACTGAAATGTGAAGAGTTTATTGCATCTATTCCTTCAAAAGCATTTGCATTTTGAAAGAGCATTGCCAATTGACAGCAACTTTAATACATGGGAGTTTACCACTAATGGTTTCCACCATTTTCTCTGGTTGACTTTGTGGGTCTTTCATATTATGTTGTGTGGTAACCAATGACTGAAGTGAAGGCAAACATTCATGAAGAACTTAGGCACAAACTGTCAACGTTCTAATCCATCATGAATCTTTTACAATTAACAACAAGAGCTCTTACGTAGAAGAGCAATCAAGCTAGTCTAAGCACTGATTTGATTCCCACAATAAAAATAAAGTCAATCTTGTTCATGAGAAAAATAACCTTGTTATGATTCTGTGTGTATTCTAATTCCTAATTTCTTTCATTCTTTCCATGTATATTTCCATCTACAAAAATGTGTATGCTATTGTGATTCTTATTTAGGTCACTCAGAATTAGTACCTTAGATTAAGGCATAAATGTTTTAAAATTACCATGTATTCTACCTTTGCAACCATGACATCCAAATAGTTGTCAGGAACACTGCTTCTAATTTTATTATTGATTCAGATAGCATTTGTAAGTTATCCTCAAATGTTCTTTCTACAACATTCGCTGACACAAAAATGAAGGTTATACAATTCAGCTCAATATATTCCTTTCTTCTTTGGCTAAGTCTCCTTTACCCTACTGCCAAAGACTGATATAGTTTACTTTAATACAAATAATCCAATTTACTCAAAATAACTTTTAAATTTTAATTAAAGAGGGAGTTTTGGCACATGATTGGGAGATTGACTTCAAACATTTGAGGATCAAATTTACCTGCTTGGAATAATATAAGAAACCTCATTTCTAATTCCTAGAATAGGATAATGATTAAGCATAAATAACAGATGTGTTGTATAATGCAACAGATTTTGTTTTTCTTGCTATACCACTGCAGCTCCTGATCAGACTTTAGAGATGAAATATTTAGAATATCCTGTAAGAAACTTAATGTTTCTAAACATTTTGCAAAAGTCTAATATGTTGCATAATTAATTAAGACCCTTGAGTATTTATGTTTACTTTCAGAAATTATAAAAATTCAAGAATAAATCAGGCAAAACTTTCCATAGCTCAGCTAGAACTGAATTACATAAAACACTTTCAACATTAAATCATAGAATACTTCCTCATTGTCTTTCAGATTTCTCTGTAAGTATATTTCCATTAAAAAACTAAAGTTAAATAATAAAGAAAGATGCTTTTAAAATGCAGATCCTTTGAATCTCTTTTTCCTAAGGAAATGATATTGAGCAATTTTTTTAAAAGCTCTAATAAAAGCTTATAGATATTAAATATGTTTGTCATTGAAAATGAGATATTTTTACTAATCATCAGATAACTAAAAATAACTGCAATGAGATATCAACAGACTGGCTATTATTATTAAGTCAAAAAACAACAGATGTTGGCAAGGTTGTTGAGAAAAGGGAAAGCTCATACACTGTTGATGGGAATGTAAGCTAATTCAGTACCTGTAGAAAGCAGTTCAGAAATTTCTCAAGGAACTAAAAGTAGATTTACCATTTGACTCAGCAATTCCACTATTTTTACTGAAAATAGTATAAATTGATCTACCAGAAGGATACCTACACTTTTATGTTTATTGCAGCAGTAATCACAATAGGAAAAAAAAAATGAAACTAGGTGGCTATCAATAATGGATTTGATAAATGAAATGTGGCACATACTAGTATACACCATGAAAGACTACATAGCCACAAAAAAATAACAAAATTGTGTTCTTTGCAGCAATGTGGACACAGCTAGAGGCCATTATTCTCAGCAAATTAACACAGAAACAGAAAAGTGAATACTGCGTGCTCTCACTTATAAGTGGAAGTTAAACACTGGGTACACATGGTCATAAGGGTGAGCACAACATATACTGGGTACTCCTGAAGTTGGGAGAGATGTTAGGAGCAAGGGCTGAAAAACCACCCACTGAATACCATGCTCACCATTTGGGTGATGGGCTCAATAGAAGCCCAAACTTCATAATTATGCAATAGATCCATGTAACAAACCTGCACATGTACCCCTTGAATCTAAAGTAATAAAATAAAATGAGATATTTTCAGAGTACCAGATTTAGACATTGTTTTATTCTCCTGAAATAAAAGCCTACTATAAAGATATCTGCAAATAGACACTGATAAGGACTGTCAGACTCTAAAACTTTTTAAAGAATAATTTAATTGACCTTTCACAGAAAGGGAAGAGTCAACCTTAGTAACAAAGTCAATATTAACCTAATTTCTCCAAATTTCTTTGGACTAGCAGCTTCTAGGAAATTGCTGTTACATGGTGAACTTAGAAATTTGGTTCCCAATATTGTAATTAAATTTTCTAAAGTTAAGAGACAGTAAAACTACAGAGTTGTTTATTTTGAATAGTTTAACAATTCTATTAGAAATGGTAAGCAAATCAACATAAAATACCCTGTGAGGATCGTATAAATTATATCAACTAAGTAAATTTCAGGGAATTATAATTCATTACTTAAATTAAAAAGGTAACTGTAGAGCTGAATTACTTTTCCCAGAAATGTGAGGTAAAAATATTAGACTTTGTAAAGGGAGAGGGAGGGATGACTTAAAAGTTTTATGCACGGCAGCCAGCTCCTCTCCCACCGCGCCGGGCAGCGCCGCCACCGCTCGCTCCCTGGCCGTGGCGCCTCCGGGCCGACACACCGCAGCCTCCAGCCCACGCCGGCGGGACACCTGCAGGCTGGCGCTGCACGCGCCCCTTTCTGGCCCGGAGCCCTCTCCTCACGCGGGCCCCGCCGGGCCATCCCGTCGCGCCCTCCACCCTCGATCTCAAGCCACCGTGGAGCTCCGCCACCTCGAAACGTTCACCGCGAGCGGGGACGGGGCAAGATGGCGACAGCATAGGTGAACTGGTGAGATTCTCTGAACGGAACAAGACTGCAAACTGCTGAATAGACAGACTGTAAAGCAGAGGGAAAAGTGAACAAAGCCAGAAGACCCTCATAAGGAAGAACAGGTCATTGCAGAAGAGAAATAAAAGCAACCCCACCTTCCCTCAAAAACAGAATTGAAGAGGGGGAGGGAAAGGGGTAAAGGGAGACAAATCTACAGAAATGAAGAAAAACCAAAAGAAGAGTATGGGTCTCTCCCAGACACCTGGGAGAGCAGACACTGAGAAAAATTGACTTTGGAATACAACAATGATAGTCCCTAGAATGATCGGTCTCAAAATGCAAATGTACATATCA
>NW_007233805.1:0-6390 GCF_000164805.1 Carlito syrichta | reverse complement strand
AAAAAAAAAAAAACAAAGCAGGTCATATCACATTACCAGACTTCAAACTTCACTATAAAGCTACAATCATCAAAACAACTTGGTATTGGTACAGGAACAGGCATATAGATCAATGGAAGAGAACTGAGATTCCAGGAGCAAAACCTCAATTTCTCAACCAACTCATCTTCGACAAAGCCTCCACCACCTACCACGGGGAAGAGGAGAACCTATTCAGTAAATGGTGCAGGGAAAACTGGCTGACCACATGCAGAAGATTGAAACAGGACCCCTATCAATCCCCTTACACAAAAATTAACTCCAAATGGATCATAGACCTAAATGTAAAACCTCAAACCATAAGAACCTTAGAAAATGAAGGACATACCCTCATGGAAATTGGAACTGGCATCCAATTCCTGAACAAAACTCGAAAGCCACAGGCCAGAAGAGATAAGATAGACAAGTGGGACTTCATAAAACTAACAAGCTTCAGGAAAGCCAAAGAAACCATCAAAGATTAGGGAGACAGCCTACAGAATGGGAAAAAGTATTTACCAACTCTAGGTCGGACAAAGGCTTAACATCTTGGATCTACAAGGAAGTCAAAGATGCTGTAAGAAAAAAAAAACATTATAAAGTGGGCAAAAGATATGAACAGACACTTCTCAAAGTAAGACATCTTAGCAGCCAACAGACACATGAAGAAATGTTCAACCTCACTAATCATCAGGAAGATGCAAATCAAAACCACACTGAGATACTACCTAACTCCAGTCAGAACGGCAATTATCAATAATAAAAAATAACAGTTGCTGGAGAGAATGTGGTGAAAAGGGAACTCTTCTACACCGTTGATGGGAGTGTAAACTAGTGCAACATCTGTGGAAAGCAGTGTGGTGATTCCTAAAAGCTCTAAGTATCAACCTCCCATATGACTCTGCAATCCCCCTACTGGGAATATACCCTGAAGAACTCAAATCACTCTATAAAAAAGATACCTCCACACATATATTTATTGCAGTATTGTTCACAATAGCAAGAACCTGGAAATAGCCATCCTGTCCATCAAAAGAGAACTGGATTTAAAAAAATGTGGTACATATACATGATGGAATAATATGCAGTCATAAAAAAGAACAAAATCATGAATTTTGCAGCAGCCAGGATGGAACTAGAGTTTATAATACTGAATGACCTCTCACAGAAACAAAGATCTAAATATCACATGTTCTCACTCATATAGTGGACCTTGATCATCCAACGTATTACCATAAGAAAATGACTGATAGTGGTGGGAAGCTATGGTGTGGGGAGGGGAAGGAAGATGGGATTAATGGTAGTAAATAACTGTTTGGGGATGGGGAGATCCCTCTTATCAACATGGGTGCCTGAATGAAGCATATTTGTATACCTAACCCTTAACTTTATCCCACAATATCATAATAAACAATATTGATTATTAAAAAAAGTGAATGGGATTTTATATATATTATATAAATTATATAAAATTTAATAATATTTGCATAATAATAAAATTTAATAATATATAATTATACACAAAATTTATTATATATTTATATAAAGTATATAAAATTTAATATACAATTATATATTGCAAACATACATTTATATTATATAAGTATATTTTATAAATATAAATATGTGCATTAATTAATTAAATATACATATATAATGTGTATAATCACATTAGCTTTTAAAATACACTTCATTCATTTGCATGGGCCAACTGAGAATGAGGAACCAGTTTTACTTTAAAGAGTCATAACAAGACAACAAATAGCTCCATGTACTTATATATTGTTTTAACTGCCTGAGTACACTAAGCACTGTAATTAAGGAGCTGTTATTAACCTTTATTCTATAATAGCCATAAATGATACTAGTATGAAATAAACATTTTACATATATATAAAATTTTAGTAGAAACTGATACCGAGATTAGTATACCAGGTAAAGTGAAACAAGTATTTAAAGGAATAAGATAGATCTCTATTGTACTTTTAATAAAAGGTCAGTGGTACTTTCGAAAATTATAATTTGAGTCATTAAATCTTTTCCAGAATGATTTAGTTTTAATAATTAAACCCATGACATTGAACTGTTCTAATTGGAGAAAGGAGTGATATAGTATATTGAACTTGCTGATTAATTGTTATATGTTAAAAGTACTTCCCATCACATAATATGCCTACAAGGGACATATGCACTACATTTCTGTGATTCTCTTTGATGCAAGCACTGTTGCATCAATTGCAAAGAGAGAAGTTTTATAGCAGTCACACCTGGTTTTCTCTCCTGGTCCTACTACTTTCTATCTGAGTGAAATAAAAGAAACTTCCTTAACCTGTCTCCCTCAGTCTCTCTCCTTGAAAACAGAGTTTTGACATTGAAGACATGCTGTGAGTCTCTAGTGACACAAGATATGCAAAATCAGTTTCTAAAACTCGGCATATATAAGTAATATCTACACCTTTGTTTTCTGACAGGCAAAAATGTCATTTGGAGTGCATCTGACAAGACTCTAGTGTGGCTGATGAATGAAATCAATACTGGCTGCTAGGTATCAGGATTTTCTGAGGGCCTGCCAGGTGTCAATGCCTAGAATCTTCCTGGTCATCCTAACAAATTCCCACTTCAACCAGAGAGGCTGGACTTGGCATCTATCTTCCTGCAACTCTGTCAATCATGTTTGTTTTCTTTGATCTCTTATGCAAACATTTACATTTTGTCTTGCAATTGTAGTAAAATATTTCATATTTTCCCACTCTACTTGTAGGGCCTCAGGTCACAAGACAGTGACCACAGTGAGTCTTCAAGTGACAGACCACAATACAGGATCTTGGTCAGGCTTTCTCACATGTGCCCTCTATCTCTTGTCTGACCCTAGTACTTCTCTATGTGATCCTTCATGGGAGGCCTTACCTCCTGTGTCTGGAGGCCTTTTGCTGCCTTCTTTCTATCACTAGGCACCATCATAAGCCCAGTTCATCTATGTGATTGTTAACACCTAATGACACTGAACATCTTGGTTCCTATCCCACTTCTAGAAAGATTTTTTAGAGCCAGATGTGTCCTCGAGATATGGATCATGACTAACACTTAGAAGCTGTTTGATTCCTTGAGCTTCAGTTTTCCTCACCAGAATGCACATCTAAAGATCACACTTTTCTCTTGAGGCTTCTGAGTGTATCACTCTCAGGTATATCTCAGAGTAAATATACGGTTAAAATATAAAATATTTCTCTGGAATTATATGACAAAATGTAAATATTTGCATAACAGATGAAAACAAATATGATTGACAGAGTTGCAGGAAGATAGATGCTAAGTCCAGCCTCTTTGGGTTAAGTGGGAATTTGTAAGGATGACTGGCCAAAGTAAAATTAAAGAAATGGGACATGTAAGCATAATAGAAAACAAAAATGGCAAGTGCATTTCCTAACACACAGCAGTGAGGATGTAGTCTCCAGGGAGGGCAGTGAGGATGTAGTCTCCAATGAAGTCTATTCTGGAAAGCAGAATAGAAGGAAGAGGCAAGGGTGGGTCACCTCATCTCTCCCCTGGTTGAACCTCATTTCCTTCTGGTACTGATGAAAAACCCAAGTAGGTGAAATATTTAAAGAGGCTTGTTCTGAGTCAATATGAGTGACCATGGGCCAGGGTACAGCAGTCTCAAGAGATCCTGAGAAAGTGTTCCTGAGGTAGTCAGGTTAGAGTTTGGTTTTAAGAAGTTTAAGAATTTTATTAAGTCAGTAGAAAGAAATGCTTGAACTAAAATAACAAGCTTGCAGAAGCCAAGGCACTTGATACGTAGATGATGTCTCATTGCTAGTGGCCCTCAGAGAGCATATACTGAGATACCAGAATCAGGTTAGAATTTGATATCTTTTTGTCACATGAAGTCTCTTTGTCAGCCTTATGGTCTCTATTTTAATGTTAATGCCAGTCACTTGAGCTAAACTCCTAAAAGAGAGGGAATATAGCAAGGTTTGCCTAACTCCTTTTCTGTCATTGCCTGAAATTTAGTGTTTCAGGTTTCTCTGAGGTCCCTTAGCCAAAGGGGTGGTCTATGCAGCTGGTTGGGAGACTTGTGACTTTAATTTTGGTTTACACTATGTTGCCATCTCTGACACACTGATTTCACACAGAGACTTGAGGGCTCAACATGTGAAGTCATAAAGGAAGCTACTGACACATCATAGTCCCTGGGACTCAGAATATTTTGTGTACAATCTGACTCAAAACACATCAGCTTTACACATGTCAATTCTTCCTCCACAGTTGAGTCAAAGAACAAAGACATGTAAGCAGAGGCATATTGACAAGAACGAAAATTTTGTATATGTGGGATCTGGGAAAGCAAGGGGCCATTGAGTCAACTCTTTAAGGGGAGGAGGAGCACCTGTAAATAGCAGAGATCTGGCCCAGAATTTGTGTTATCCACATTAACAGTCAAGCAAGGGAGGCTTTGCTTATGGTACATGCAGGTCTCCTGTACTTTCCGTGGTGAAGTATCTCAAATACAGTATCTTGTAAAATGAACTGGTCTGCCCCATAGTCATACACACACACATACACACACACTCACACACACATACACACACTTACACACACACACACACTCACAGCACTTTTGAGGTTTGGGAACTCTGACTTATGTAATTAGAGCAGATTAAATTTGCCTTAAAGGGACTGAGTACCTTTCTCGTGAACTAACATTTTTTCGTGGAAGCCATATGTAGAGAGAATTTCTCATTATTTAGTGAGATCCATGAGAGGAGTTATTCATGTAATGGTGGCTCCTGAATCTCTTAGCAAGTGCGAGGCTGCCCCAGTGACTGCTTTTCATCCTTATATCAGAGGCACAGTTGTTCTGACCAGGAGTCTCCAAATACAAGTATGTTATCAATAATACTGGCTACTCTAAAGTCACAATGCAACACCTGACTGGGTAGTTCACTAGCGTTTTAACTCAAAGGGAGACTTGGAGGGTTCTCCACAGATCCACTGTGCTGGTCTTCATTGCAGCACTAAAGTTTAGCAAAGGGGCCTAACCTGCTCTGTGTGAATGGGATCCACTCCTGGATACAGATACAGGGGGTAACTGAAAACTGACAGCCTTGAAGGAGGGGAGACATCTACAGCACTGGAGTCAAAGCCTGGCTTAGAAAATGATGTGACCAAGGTGCTGCTCGTGAGAGTGGAGGTCACTGGAGGAACCATGCTCGGAAGTCTTGTATAAACAGGGCACTGGGGAGACAGAATTCCAGCTGTTTCCTATCGAGTGTCCCTAATTTGGCAAATGGATAATTTTCCAACCAAAAGGGATGGTTAAAAGTTGGAGGGACTGGAAAAAATAAATGTAGTTGAGCATTGATGGAGAGTGATGACCCCGCAGGGTGCCACTATATTACATATAATTATGAATTTGGAAAAATGGTAGGCCCTGACCCTGAAACTGGGGGTAGATTTGAAAGTTAGAAAGGGGAGTATTATCAATGTAAATGTTCAGGGCTCAAAGTGTGCTGCAAATTCAAAAGAGCATATGTGTTAGCTGAGGTGCTAGAAATGACTCCTGTTGAGTTGATAGGCTTGCCAGGGATAACAAGGTCATGGTGGAATGGACTAGATGAGGGGTGAGGAAGGAAAAAGAATGAGAATCTACACACAGAAGTTGGAACTTCCTTCTGCTGGAGTGAGACTTGAAGGATCCGAGTATAGGGATAGGACATAGACAGGCAGGGTAGGAGAGCCAGCAGCCAGGTTGGCCTAGTTAATGATGGCAGGAGCAGTTGGGACCTGAAAAGTGTAAGTGACCACACCCAGGAAGTCTGTGGTTTTCCCAACAGGTGAGAAAGAAGGGACAGCCTGGGTGGTGGTACAGTTTCCCATGGTTTGTGCTTTATTTTCTGTCTTATGCTGCAAGAGTTTGCTATTTCTTTTAGATTCAGTGTATTTCCAGAAAGAACCCAAATCATTCTAAATAGCCATAATGAGACATTTGGTATGTGGGAGCAACTCACTTATATTCCACAACAGTTGCAGTGGATATAGTGGCAGCAGTGGCAGTGAAATAGGTAATGTACTTTGGCAAGGCCTAGGACTAGCAGCTCTCGTTGAAGAGTTACTTGGTGGGATATGGGAAGGCTCCCTGCCCTGCATCTCCATCATACAGCTCATCAGCAAGCCTGGAAAGCGGGATACTCCAGCATTTCCTTGGTGGACTCCTTCAGCAACAAAGAGAAGCTTGGGGCTGGATCTGGGGGCATGGCTGGATCTGTCCCAAGAGATGGGAAATCTCCGTTATGCTGGGATTGGTATGTTCTTCACAGAGGAAGCCCGTTGGTAACATCCAGGTCTTCTCATCAACTTGTTTGAGTTTATGCC
>NW_007233804.1:0-4819 GCF_000164805.1 Carlito syrichta | reverse complement strand
CCACAAGTCCACACAGATCTTCATCCTTTTGCTGCTGCACATTTTAAATATCACAAATATGCCATCATGTTAAAATTGTTGGGAAATACTATTTTATTACTCAATTAGTTCTGTGACATCTTGGTAATAATAAGCAACTTCCTTGTAGGATCCACTCTGAGTTGCACACCTCCCCTCCTTCACCCTGCCTGCCCTGTCTTCATTTAAAATTTTAATATTTAGTTCACTGTATATTTCTGTTTTTTTTTTTTATTTTAAAATACGATGACTACATTGTTTGACTTGATGACTGAGGTTTTGGGTGCCCTCTTAAATGCCATGCTCAAAGCAAATTACTCATTTTTCCCTGCCCTATGCCCAGCCTTTTTTCTTTGATATCCTTCTTTTCTGGTTATAAGTTCATAGGTGCACTGTGGTCACAGAGGCCTGAACTTGAGGCTGCCCCAGTCACTTAGAAGCTATATGACTTTAGTCAACTTGTTTAACTGCTTTGCTCCTCCATTTTGCATAATAACCTTGGGTTCACAGAAGCATTTAACTCATAAGATCATTTCAAAGATGTTCATAAAATGTCTAGCACACAGTAAATGATAGCCACTGTTAAAATTATTACTATTTATTTTATTTTTAATTGTGGTTAAAATATAAATTACATAAGACATTACCATTTTTAATTCAGTAATGTTAAGGACATGGACAGTCTCACCACTACCTATCTCCAGAACTCTTTTTATCTTGCATAACTAAAACTTAGTTATGTACCCATTAAATGATAGTTCTGCAACCCTCTCTTTCCTAGGCCCTGGCAACCACAATTCTGCCATCTGTCTCTATAAATTTGACTTCTCTGGGTACTTCATATAAATTGAATCATACAGTATTTTTCCTTTTATGACTAGCTTGTTTTACTTCACATAATGTCCTCAGAGTTTATTCATGTTGGAGCATGGTGTCAGAATTGTTTTCCTATCGATCACATTTTCTTATCCGTTCTGCCATCAATGGACATTTCAGTTGCTTCCACTTTTGGGCTACTGTAAATAGTATTGTTATGAGCGTGGTTAACAGTAGTAAATTATTACTACTGTGTTTATTCTTGCCTTTATATTTTCTCAAATACTTTTGTCAGCATACAGAATGAAGGCTTGCCTAAACAGTGAATTATAAAACTATCCCAAAACCAATCTGATGCAACTTTGATGCTAGTCTAACTCTGGAGAGGTGCAGTTCACAGGACTCAAAAATAGTAACTTCATTTTCTGGTTGAGCCTAAAATTGTGATGACTATAGTTCTGGGCATCGATAGCAAATGAGCAGGGAGCATAGGAAAAAAAAGTGTTTAAAATTCTTCTGTCAAAGGCCTAACACCTGGGATCTACAAGGAACTCAAAAGTGTCAAAAGGAAAAAAAAATCCCCATTAAAAAGTGAGCAAAAGACATGAATAGACACTTCTCAAAGAAGATATACAGACAGCCAACAGACACATGAGAAAGTGCTCAGTCTCATCATCAGAGAAATGCAAATCAAAACCACATTGAGATACCACCTAACCGCTGTAAGAATGGCCATCATTAATAAAACAACGACAGATTCTAGCGAGGATGTGGAGAAAAAGTAAAGCTTCTACAATGCTGGTAGAAATGCAAACTAGTGCAGCGTCTTCGGAAGACAGTGTGGTGGTTTCTGAAAGAACTAGAAATTGACCTTCCATATGACCCAGCAATTCCCCTATTGGGAAGATACCTGGAGGAACTCAAATCATTCTACAAAAAAGATACCTACCCACATGTTTGTTGCAGCTGTATTCACAATAACAAAAACATGGAGCCAACCATGTTGCCCATTGAAGCTGGACTGGATAAAAAAATATAGTACATATACACAATGGAGTATTATGCAGCAATAAAGAAGGTCAAACATATGGACTTTGCAGCAACTTGGATGGATGTAGAGTTGATTATACTCAGTGATCTATCACAGAAACAACAGAGTACCATATGTTCTTACTCATAAGCGAAACTTGAGCAATTATAATACTGTAAGAAAGTGATTGGCAGTAGTGGGAAACTGCTAGGGGAGGGAGGAGCATACTTCATCAACAAGGGTACCTGCATAATCAATGTTTGTATACCTAACCCTGAATTGTAACCCACATCTTTATAATAAAAAAATGTAAACCACAAAAAACATTCCTCTTTCATATAGAAAAGCACCCACAGGAATTCCACTCAATCTGTTGGCAAACACCTGTTGCTTTGGCGAAAACTGTGTAATGTTAAAAAGAAATCGCCAAGATATTCTGCATTTTTAATAAGAATTCCTAGAAATTGAGGCCTTCTGAATAATAAATGAATCCTAGCTAAGAAACCCCATTATGTTATGGTCAAAACATGGTTTCATCCAGTTATGTTACAAAAGTTTTAGTAGAACAAGAGACTTAGAATTATTTTCTTTTTTTATTCATTAATTTATTCTCAAAGACATTGTGTGCCTAGGAGGAGCCAGGCATTATGTGAGATACTGGATAACAAAGAAGAGGAGGTCACAGTCTACTGAGACACACACATGAGACCATTTAACAGTTGAATGTGGCCCATTTAGAGACACCTACCAGGACTGTTATAGGAGAGTGAATCTTCCTTGGAAAACTTTCACAGGGCATCTGAGGAGAGTTTTACAATCAGACCCATATATTTTCTTTTCTTCTGATTTTCACCCAGTTTGGCAACCTGAGGATGAATAAATTTTATGACTTTTGTATTGGTCAAGGTTCTTTAGAGAAAGAATGAATAAAAGATACAGAAATAATATATAGAGAGATACAGATAGTAATAGAGTTGGAGATGGGGATGGGGTTGAAGATGGAGAGAGCAGGAGGGAGGGAGAGAGGGGGGAGAGAGAGAGAGATGAGAGAGATTCTAAGGAATTGGTTTGCACTATTGCAGAGGCTGTCAAGTCCAAAATTCATGGGGCAGGCTGGTTGCTATAAGAGTTAATGTTATTATGTTGATTTCAAAATTCACAGCGCAGGTAAGCAAACTGAGTTTCCAGGTAGGATTTTGATGCTGTAATCTTGAGAAATACAGAATATCTCTTTCTTCTGGTAAACCTCAGTCTCTGCATTGAAGGCCTCCAACTGATTGGATGAGGCTCTCTGACACATGGAGGTCATCTGTTTTATTCAAAGTAAAGCAATACTCACATCTCAAAAATACCTTCAAAGCAACATCCAGACTGGTGTTAACTAACTGGGTGCCATAGCTAGCCAAGATAACTCAAAATTAATCATCATAGTATGTGAAATTTAACTCAATCTTTAACTTCAATAATTAGAATACAAACTATTCAATACAAAATGGCAAAATATTTTGAAAGCCATTTCATCAAAAAAGATATACAAATGGCAAGTAATTAAATTAAAATGATACTTAACATCATTATGCAAGTGAAAAATTAAAAAGCATTTTCAAATCCATGTTTTTAAAAACCCCACTTCAACTCTAGTTGATCTGAAATCAATTGAATCTTTCCATGTGAAGTAACCCACACCTCTACAAACAACCCATGTGCTCTGTTTTGTGAAGGTCTTAACAAGACCCTCACAATGAAATACTTTTAAGCAATCAAGTGTTAATCCTGGGTTCTGATTTTGCCATCCATTACCTTACCAATACCATCTTCTTCTGTGTTTAATTCCATGACATGTATGACATTCCCCACGTCTTCCTGTCTGTCAGCATTTATTTTGATTGCATATTTGGTCTTATATTCTTAGCTTCAGTGGTCTCTCTTCTTCAAACTGTTCATCATCTATGGTGCTGATGGCCCCTGTCAAGTTCTCTAAACCTAGGATCAGCATTAAAACTTTGTGAAAGACTGAACAGCAAGTGTTTTAAGTTTTGTGGGCCAGAGGGTCTCTGTTTCAGTTACTCACTTCTGCCCTCTATAACACAAAAGAAGTCATAGGCAAGGTATAAATGAACTGGCATGGATATACTCCAATAAAACCTTATTTACAAAAATAGGAGATAGGCCAGATTTGTCCATTATTGACCCCCTACTCTATACAACAGCTCTGTTTTTTATTAGAAATTTAAGGTGGGAAATGATGTCTTTGAATGAGCAAGATGCTTGGTAATGATCAACTTAAGGGAAAGTGTACATCTGGGGAATGGAGGAAGACATGGATGACCTACAAAGCCAGAACCAGTAGTCCCCCCACCCACATGGAAATGTTTTTGATATTACCAACAGGTCCCAAGTGCCTGATAGAAAGGAGATGCTCAAATAAAGGTGGTCATTGTGACAATTAGGACTATCTAGTGTGACATATATTACTGAAGTTTTTACAATTATCATGACCAAAGATACAAAATGCCTTGTGATCTACCTCATCTCATAGTTTATGGAAAAGGAATTTCCAGCTTCCTTTATGGGAAAGAAACTGAGTTCTTGGTAATAAAAAGCAGTCACAGATGCCAGGAATTACAGGTAAAGGAAGAAGTGATAAAACCATGTATAAAACCCTTACCAAGCATAGGCATGTGTGAGTACTGCTCGCGGCTGTTTTCTTGAGCAAAATGGCCCCAAAACTGCTTGTGGATGTAGGCCATTTTGCCCCAAAATAACTAATTTTATTGTAGTAACTTGAGACTCTAAGTTATCCCTAAACATTCAGTCTTTCCAAGTTCACTTAGAGGTTTTATATGTGGAGGTAACTGTGTGTTAATGGAAATGGTATGCCATGTGCCAGGAGATTTGGGTTCAAGTCTTTGGTTTGTCACTTGCCTGCTGTGTGACTCTGTATGAATTACTTGG
>NW_007233803.1:0-6194 GCF_000164805.1 Carlito syrichta | reverse complement strand
TCTTTATGCCTTTTTACTATCTTCATTGTACAGTTTACAAATGTACTGCACGCAGTAAACAGAAAAACCTTTGAATCTTTATATCTAAAATCAAAACCAGATAAATTCCAAAGCAGAAAATATCAGGGACTGACAACTTCTATGATTAACTTCATGAGAATGTTTACTCTGCTGTTGTACCTGTACCTGCAGGTGTATTCTGTTATCGCAAACATTTAATTTGCCTGATACTCTGTAGGGTTCTTTTCATGTCATAACAGCTTCCAGAAAGGGAGGAGCCATGTAAATTGTTTTCCTTTCTTTTTTATTTCTATGTATGCTGAATTTGTTCATATCCAAAAGAAAATTAGCAAGGCTATAAGATTTCATAATGTTTACATAGCAGTTTTTAAAATAAATTTTCAAATGTTATTAGAATGCTCATTATGTGACAGAGCCATTTATACTACAAGAGTAGATTAAATGGAATCCAATCAATTTTTTCCAAAGGAATACCTGTTGTTTTGAAACTTTCTATGTTTTTGCTAATCTTGGACATTTAAATAGGCGTTCATTTATCACATCTCTCTATGAAGATACTTGTGTCCAAATGTTTTGAAGATATATATTTTATTGTTTGTTCTCAGTTTGATACTTTATTTGTATATTATTCTATGTAGGTGTACGTACAAGTACATCTTTTCTTTTTGAATGTAATATGGCACTTTTCACTGCCACAGACGTAATGATGAGCTAAGTATAAAGTTAGATGTTTTTATTTCATAAAACATACACGTTCATCAGTTGCTATTACCAGTACTTCTCGGCTTGCTCTGCAAGACATAGGAAACAATCTGTAGATTTGTTTCCATACTGGAACTTTCTCTGTCCTATGCAGTGTTTCTAATTAATTTTCCCAGTTCTGGGTCATTTATTCTGCTACACTTTGAAAGATGCATCAGTTCTGACTTTCTGTTTTGGTCTTTATTTTATAAGTTAGAACTTTCAAGAGGAAATGGTGCTGTATGTCTATTATTATTTCTTTGTATAGCTTTAGCATTATGTTTATAAGCTATAAGAATCAGGTATAAAAGTACGGTGTTAGCCAATTGTAAATGCCAACATGAATGTTCATCAGGGGCAAGAAAATACATTTTCTTTTTTTTGCTTAGAAATTCATTTTTGTTTTCAACTTTTAATTTTAAAAATGTGGGGTAAAATTTAGGGTTACGTACACAAATGTTCATTTTGCAGGTACCCTTGTTGATGAGGTGTGCCCGCGCCTTCCCCGGCAGTATTCCACTACTGCCAATCCCGCCCCCCCAAGCAATTTTCCACTACTGATAATCTTTTTCTTATAATATTACAATAATTGCTCAAGGTCCGCTTGTGAGTGAGAATATGTAATACTCAGTTCTTTGTTTCTGTGGTAGATCACTCAGTATTATAGACTCCAAATCCATGCAAGTGGTTGTGAAGTTCATAATTTTTTCCTTTCTTATGTCTGTGCAATATTCCATCATGCATATATGCCACATTTTTAAAATCCAGTCCTCTTTCGATGGGCAGCACAGTTGGTTCCATGTTTTTGCTATTGTGAACAATGCTGCAATAAACAAGCGTGTGCAGGCTTCTTTTTCATAGAGTGATTTGAGTTCCTCCGGGTAGGGTCCCAATAGGGGAATTCCGGGGTCATATGTAAGCTCGATTTTTAGACCTTTTAGGAATTGCCAAATTGTTTTCCACAGAGGTTGTACTTGTTTACACTTCCACCAACAGTGTAGAAGTGTTCCCTTTTCCCCCGAATCCTCTCCAGCATCTGTTGTTCTTTGAGTTATTGATGATGGCCATACTGACTGGAGTTAAGTGGTATCTCACTGTGGTTTTAATTTGCATTTCTTTGATGACTAGTGAGGCTGAGCATTTTCTCATGTATCTGTTGGCTGCTCTTTTGAGAAGTGTCTATTCATATCTTTTGTCCACGTTGTAATGGGTCTGTTGTTTCTTTTTTTTTTCTTTTCGGTTCATTTGAGATCCTTGTAGATCCCAGATGTTAGGCTTTTGTCAGATATACAGTTGGCAAATATTTTTTTCCCAGTCTGTAGGCTGTCTTCCTGCTCTCTTGATGGTTTCTTTGGCTTGGCCGAAGATTGTCAGTTTGAATAGGTCCCACTTGTCTATCTTATCTCTTATGGCATGGGCACTTGGGATTTTAATCAGGAATTGGTTTCTAGTTCCAATTTCCATAAGGATGTCTCCTGCACTTTCTAAGGTTCGTATTGTTTGAGGTTTTATGTTTCGATCATTGATCCATTTAGAGTTGACGTTTGTGTATGGTGATGGGTACAGGTCTTGCTTCAATCTTCTGCATATGATCAGTCAGTTTTCCCAGCACCATTTACTAAATAGGCTCTCCTCTCCCCAGTGGTCAGTGTTGCAGGCTTTGTCAAGGATGAGTTGCTTAAGAAGTTGAGATTTTGCTTCTGGAATCTCTAACCTGTTCCATTGATCTTATATGTCTGTTCTTGTACCAATATCAGGCTATTTTGATTATCGTAGCTTTATGATAAAGTTTCAGGGCTGGGAGTGTGATACCTCCCACTTTGTTTTTGCTGTTATTGAGGATTGTTTTGGTTATCCGGGTCATTTATGTTTCCATATGAATACTAGTATCGTCATTTCCAGGTCTAAGAAGAATGCTGCTGGTAATTTAATGGGTATTGCATTAAATTTGTAGATTGTCTTGGGTAGGATGGTCATCTTAACAATGTTGATTCTTCCGTCTCCCAGACTGGAGTGCTGTGGCATGCTCACAGCCTCCCCAGTGTCAACTTGCTGGACTTCTGCGATCCTTCCACCTCAACCTTCCCAGTAGCCAAAACTACAGGCACACACTACTACACCCAGCTAATTTTCTTTTCTTTTTTGATTTATTGTAGACACGAGGTTTCGCCAATTTGCCCAGGCTGATCTCAAGCCCACGGGTTCAAGTAATCCACTCGCCTCGGACTCCCAAAGTGCTGGGATTACAGGTTGAACCACCAAGCCCGGCCTCATCTTTCATTACTCTGAGCAGTGTTTTGTAGTTTTCGTTTAAAGGTCTTTCACGTCTCTGGTTAGGAATATGCCAAGGTATTTCATTTTTTTGTTTGTGGCTGTTGTGAATGGGACTGTGCTTTTTATTGGAGTTTCTGTTTGTTTATTGTTGGTGTATAGAAATGCGACTGTATTTTGCACATTTATTTTATACCCTGAGACTTTGCCAAAGTCCTTTATCAGTCCCAGGAGGTTTTTCACAGACTCTCTTGTGTTCCCGAGGTATAGAATCATGTAGCCTGCAAAGAGGAATAACTTAACTACCTCTTTTTCTATATGGATACCCCTGATTTCCTTCTCTTGTTTGATTGCTCTAGCTAGGACTTTCAGTACTTTTAATACTTGAACAGGAGGGGTGAGAGTGGGAATCCTTGTCTTGTTCCAGTTTTCAGGGGAAATGGTTCCAATTTCTGTCTGTTTAGCAGTCTGTTGGCTGTGGGTTTCTCATAGACGGCTCTTACTATTTTCTTTTTTAGAAAACCAAGTGTACTTTTGACATGAGTGCAGTTATTTTAGGAATGGCTTCAAGTGTGTTATTCCTATTTATGATAAGATTCTTACTTAAATGTGATCTCATTTCAAACTCTTTGTATGAAAATGCTATACCCAGTGGAACAGTCTTCAGGTGTTTGTATAAATACTATGCGTTGCAGGTTTCACATTAAGAAATCTAAATAAAGTTAATTAACGTCACAACAATTAAGGTCAAACCCTAAGATCTGATTTTATTTAACATCACTGCATCACCTTAATGTGTGAATTTTCTACAATTGACGAAGAGCCATCTAGTAGGTTTTGGGTTTATATGCCCAATTACTTGAGTTTTACACAAGCCCTGATTCTACTGGTAAACAGACACCTAGAAACAAAGGGCTGATTTCATACAAGGATGTTGAACAAGACACCAGGTTGCCACAGGGAGTTCAATCAATGAGTTGTACTGTGCTCAAAACCTCGATTACTTTTAATATGGATTACGTTAGAATGATAGAAAAAGTCAGTGCCTCCAGCTGTGTCATCCACTCTAATCTGTTCACTTTGCTGGAACTCTGGTTGTTTTTTGTTTTGTTTTGTTACTGAAAACCGGAATCTGTCTCCTGGATGACCTGTTCTTATACCTTTGCCTTCAGGTGGCCCAGTTTTCATGGCGGGATAGCCTTGGAGAATGAGGGCTACAGTGGAATAGCCTTAGTTATCTGACCCTGCCGCAAGAGCTGCTGCTCCATCCGAGGAACCCAGAAGTCCTCACTGCTGTTGCTCCTCAGCATCACGTCCCATAGCTCATCAGAGACAATGGGGCTCTGGCAGAGACGCCAGGGATGATGCTCAGTGGGCTGGGATGGGGTATCCCCTTGACAGGTCTGAGACTTGGGTGACCCGATGCTCTTTTCTTCTCTATCTGGTTTGCGAATTCTTAGTTCAGAGACCATCATGCCTTTTACCCTTCCTGTGAATTTTCTGGACCTTTAAGATGTTCTCCCTCTAGCTTTTTCTCTCAGTCCATCTTTGGCCCTCCATGGTCAGCAGACTCTTTCCCCCGAGCTTTAAGACCCTCCAGGCACATTGAGCCTTTGCTTTGAATTTTCTTCGTGTGATTTCTTATCATTGGAATGTCTTATCTTTCATGTTCTAGAGTGGGATTTCCCAGAGTTTTACACTGAGGACTTCTTCCATAGGTGTACAATTGCCATGCCCTTTTGTAATATTCAAAATTGTGAAGTAAATAATGACTCGTGACAGTGTTGTTAGGAGGAAAAGCACTGCTTTTTCAAGCCACAAAAGGGATTGCACTTGCATTTGGCTGAGTAAATGAAGGGAGTTTAAATTTCTGGACAACAGGATGACTCAACTTCCTAGGCAGGACAGAGCAGGACAGTGTGAGATTATATCTGGCTACTCAACATGGTACACAATTGAAAATGTATGAATTGTTTATTTCTGGAATTTTCCATTTAATGTTTTGGGACTGTGGTTTATCACGGATAACTGAAATGGCAAAAAAGCAAAACTACTTCTGAGGGCGCACTACTGTAATTTCTTGCTGTTTCAGAATTTCAGTATAGGAATGATAAACGTTTCCATGCCTTCCTCAAGAATTCTTAATGTTAGGAGTTAAACTGCTTAATACTGAGAGGCACCTGTACTTCCCGGTGTGTTTAAAAAGGAAAACAACACTCTTCACCTGTACGATGGCTAATATTTTTTAAAAAGAAAATAAATGTTGTGAGGATATGGAGAAATTGGAATTCTCGTGCATTGCTCTTGGGAATGTCAACTGGTGTAGCTGCTATAAAAAGTACGACTTACTTTATCATACTTCAGCTTCACTTCTAAGTATATGCCTAAGATAATTAAAAGCAGAGACGCACACAGATGCTTGTACACCAGTGTTCACTGCAGCCCTATTCATGACAGTTGAAGAGTAGATTCAACTCAAATGTCCATCAAGAGGCAAGCAGATAAACAAAATGGCATACACACAATGGAATATTATTCAGCTTTAGACAATGAAATTCTGATACATGCAGCAACATGATGAAGCTAAATAAGTCAACCCAAAAGGACAAATTTTATATAAATCCAGTTATATGAGGCACGTAGACTACCCAAATTTTAAAGGCAGGAAGTTAACGGGGGTTACCAGGTGCTGTGGGGAGGAGAGAATGGGGAGTTAGCATTTAACAGATACAGAGTTTATGTTGGGCATGATGAAAAAATTCTGAAAATGGAAAGTGGTACTGGTTGAACAATGTTCTGAATATAATTCATACTAATTGTGTACCTCAAAATACTAAAAATGATAAATTGTATGCATATTTCACCAGAATAAAAATATGTAAAAGGAATCAAGAGTGGAGTAATAGATGAAAATCTATGCGGTGCAAGGTATCAACGCACTGCTTTGTCAGCAGATGCTATGGGGAAGTATGGAGAAATCATCAGGCAGAACTGAAGACACGAACCTAGGCCAAGTGGCAGGAGGGAGGTTGGATGAAAGGACAGATGATTCTGAAACTTGTCAGTTTGTGGTGGATTCCTGAGGGTGTCTTTCTGGAAGAAGTGATGGTCAGAAAGGGAAGACCCTCCTTTCTTCACCCCACTCCTCCACACTCTGCCCT
>NW_007233802.1:0-7530 GCF_000164805.1 Carlito syrichta | reverse complement strand
GACCTGCTGGGCTCCGGCGATCCTTCTCCCTCAGCCTTCCAAGTAGCCGGAATTACAGGCGTGCGCTACCACGCCTGGCAGATTTTTTGATTTATTGTAGAGATGTGGTCTCGCTGCCCAGGTGGGTCTCGAACCCGCAGACTCAGGCAATTCACTCACCTCAGTCTCCCAAATGCGCAGGATGACAGGTTGAGCCATCGAGCCCGGCTCTACTGATTTCTTAAACTCCAGAATTTTGTTTTAATTTAAAGATGTAGGATAGATTCAGGGCTGGGTACACAAGTGATCAGCGTGCAGGTGCCCTTGTTGACAAAGTCTGCCCCAACCAGCAGTTTCCCAGTAGAGTAAATCCTGTGCCACCCTCTGCAGTTTTCAACTACTGGAAAAATTTAATCATAAAATTTTCAACAGAGGGCATTGCATTTTACGATTGTATATTTGCGAAGTGCTGTTCTCAAGTAGAAATCTCTTCAAGATTCTCAGTGAAAGTATGAGAATATGTTGGAGTTTTTTTTTTTTTTTGAGTCGGAGTCTCACTCTGTCGCCCAGACTGGAGTGCTGTGACTGCTCCCGGCCACCGCAGCCTCAACCTGATGGGCTCCGGCGATCCTTCCACCTCAGCCTTCCAAGTAGCTGGAACTACAGGGGCATGCTGCCACGCCGGGTAAACTTTTTGATTTATTGTAGAGATAGGGGGTCTCGCCAAGTTGCTCAGACGGGTCTTCAACGCGTGGGCTCGGGCAATCCACTCACCTCAGCCTCCCAAAGACATGAAATTACAGGCTGAGCCACCGAGCCCAGCAATATGTTTCACTAATTCTTTTCCCTCTCCCGCAGATTGACAACATTCCAGAAAGTGTTGTTTCTTTCTTTTTTTTTCTTGGAGTGTCACTCTGTCACCCAGACTGGAGTGCAATGGCCATTCCCGGCCACCGCTGCCTCGACCCGCTGGGCTCCAGCATTCCTTCTGCCTCAGCCTTTCAGTAGCTGGAACTACAGGTGTGCACTACCACATCCGGGTAATTTTTTTATTTATTGTAGAGATGGGGGGGTCTCACCAAGTGCCCAGGCGGGTCTTGAACTCACGGGCTCTGGCAATCCACTCACCTCAGCCTCCCAAAGTGAGGGATTACAGGCTGAGCCACCGAGCCTGGCTAAAGTGTTGTTTCTTTAGCTTAGGTCTCAGAATGAGAATTATGCAGAGTAGAGCTCGTAACTTACTTAAAATTGCAATGGAGTCTCAGAAATAAATCTGTTATCTTTAAAAAAAGAAGAAAACTCATCATTGTGTTGATTGGCAATTGCCTGGTGATGGGTGATGCTGACCACTGTTTCATAGACTTGTTGGTAGTTGTGTTTATTCATTGGATAAATAGCA
Organism: Carlito syrichta; assembly: GCF_000164805.1. Classification (NCBI taxonomy): domain Eukaryota; kingdom Metazoa; phylum Chordata; class Mammalia; order Primates; family Tarsiidae; genus Carlito; species Carlito syrichta. Next base: position 6,152 of record NW_007233802.1, on the reverse strand, counting down.
TACTTTTCCTATTTTTCAGTAAATTGTTTATCATTGTATTATTTTACCTTTAATTTATATGACTTCCTAATAAATTTTGGATATTGACTTATCAAACACATAGCTTGCAAATCCTTTCTCTCCCTATAAGCCTTCTTATTGTTCATTCAGCAGAAGTTTTTTAGTTTGATGTAGTCCAACTTGTTTATACTTGCTTTGCGGCTACAGTTTTGGTGACATATCAACAAAATCATTGCCAAGACCAATATGTAGAAGGGTTTCCAAACCTTTTTATAAGATACTTTGTTTTCTGAGTCAGGGTCTCTTTCTGTCACCCAGGCTGCTGTGCAGTGGCACAATCAAGGTTCACAACAGGCTTGAGCTCCAGGGCTCTGGTGATTTTTCCAATCCTCAGCCCCTGAGTAGCTGGGATTACAGGCTGATGCCACCATGCCCGGAAAATTTTTATTTTGAGGTAATAATGTTTGCTGTACTCTATTGACTAGGCTTGTCCTGAACTACTAGGCTCAGGTGATCCTCCTGTCTCAGCATCACAAGGTTCTGGGATCCCAGACATGAGTCACCATGAATGGCTGACACTGTCTTAATTATTTTTGAGTTGGAGTCTCACTCTGTCACTCTGGCTGGAGTGCAGTGGCATGCTCAGAGCCCTTGCAGCCTCGACCTGCTGGACTTAGGTGATCCTTCCCCTCTGCCTTCCAAGTATATAAACTACGTCATGTGTTATCATACCTGGTTTATGTTTTAATATATTATAGAGATGAGGTGTCATCAAGTTGCCCAGGCTGGTCTTGAACCCTGAGCTTATGCAATTCTTTGACCACAGCCTCCCAAAGTACTGGAATTACAGAACTATTAGTAAACTTCCTCTTCCAAGTAGCTCTTTTTGATGTTGTACTCACTTGGGATTCTGTAAACTCTGACCTGTTTTTGGAGTTCTCAGAAAGGCAATTTTGTCTATATTATGTGAAATTGCTATGTTGATGAAGTTAAGATTTTTGTTTTTTTTAATTAGAAAATAAAGTTTATTTATAAAGGAAATTGTAGAGAGAGAGAAAGAAAGAGGAGATTTACCTCCCCTGGTAGGGAAGCAGGTCAAACCTTAAGAGAATATGGCCTGGCCATAGCTCACAGAGCACATGGCCACACCATACCTTAGCAAGGCAATGGTGGACCTGTGATTTTTATTTTTCCTTTTTGCTGATGTCCATAGCATAGCATAATATTATGTTAGATTTGGAAGATGTATTCACATGGAAGATTTGGCTGTAAGAATTCACATTTCATGAAAGATTGGAAAAAAATGAATGGAGATGAATGATTTTATATTGTAGATAACCATTACAAATATAACAAGTATGGGAAGGTCTTTTATCAACACTCCAAGTTTATTATCCACCAGAGATTCCAGATTCTATGTTCCAAAAATGGCTTACAAATTTAATTAATATGGCAAAACATTTGACCATTCCTCAAAATGTTGTCTACAACAGAGAATTGATATTGCAAGAAATTGACACAGGTGTAATATATGTGGAAAAGTGTTTGGTAAGTCCTACTGATGGATAGAATGTGACATAGCCTTTCAATTTTGTTTAGAACATGCTGGATATACATAGATCTACACTGCAGAGACCATTCAAATGTGAAGAATGTGAGAAAGTCTTTAATCAGTAGGCATATTTTATTCAAAATCAAAAAATCCATACTGAAAAGAAGCCCTATAAATGTGAAGAATATGGCTAAGCCTTTTGCTCTTATCAAGGATTTGGTAGATATCCAAGGATCCATACTGGAGGGAAACCCTAAAAATGTAAAGAGTGTGACAAAGCCTTTTCTTTTTGTTCAGAATTTGCTCGACATACCAAGAGTCATACTGGAGAGAAACCCTACAAGTGTCAAGACTGTGGCAAAGACTTTCTCTCTTAATCAGAATTTGCATGAAAAATGAAAATTCATACTAGAGAGAAACCCTACAGATGTAAAGATTGTGGGGAAGCCTTTCGCTCTAAATTATGACTTGATGGACATAGGAGAATACCTAATACAGAAAATCCCTACAAATGTAAACAGTTTGGTAAAGCCTTATCCTATCAAACAAGACTTGCTGAATATACGATGACCTATATTGGAGAGAGAAACCCTGTAAAAGGAAAGAATGTGGCAAATCCTTTCACTCTCATTGATTACATGCACAACATATGAAGATCTATACAGGAAAGAAACTTTACAATGTAAAGAATATGGCAAAGTCTTTCTCTCTTATCAGACCTTACTAGATATATGAGAATCCATACTGGGGAGAAACACTACAAATGTAAAGAATGTAACAAACCCTTTTCCATTCACTCAGGACTTGCTACACATATGATCACCCACACTGAAGAGTAACCCTGCAAATGTGAATAATGTGATAAAGCCTTTGCACTTCACTCATACTTGACTAAACATCAGAGAATCCATACTTGAAAGAAAGACTGCAATTTTTAAGGATTTGAGAAAGCCTTTAAATTATATTGAAATCTTATTGGATTTGAGACAATCCATACCAGAGAGACACCCCAATAAAGGTGAATGAAAGGACAGGTCAACAATGGGAAATGAATTTTTTTTAACTCTTCTTCCTAAATCTTAATACAATCATGAGAAAGTAGAAGTTATGCTTTTGAAGAAATGCACACTTTAGGTAAAATTAACTATGCTGACTTTGTCTTTTCTTTTCTTTTTTTTTTGAGTTGGAGTCTCATTCTGTCGCACCGACTGGAGTGCAGTGACATGTTCCCAGCTACCACAGCCTTGACCTGCTGAGGTCTGGTGATCCTTTTGCCTCAGGCTTCCAAGTAGCTGGAATCACAGATGTGTGCTACCATGCCCGGCTAATTTTTTGATTTATTGTAGAGATGAGGTCTCACCAAGTTTCCTATGAGGGTCTTGAACCTGCAGGCTCAGGCAATCTACTCACCTCAGTCTCCCAAAGCGCGGGATTACAGACTGAGCCACCAAGCCCAACTGAGTTTGTCTTTTCAGAAACAGACTTCTTGGTTCCAGGTATCAGAGGTATCTCATAGTGTCAATCAAGTTGCCTACAGTAAAAGGAATTTACAAGGCCTAAGACAGCATACACTGGTCAAGGATTTTAAAAGTCATGAAACTTATCATTACAAAAGTTATGATCAGTCAGAGGGGGAGCAGGTGGGGATTCAATCTTCCAGTAGAACGGGCCCTATCTACAGGGAAGTCAAGAATCCCCCGAAGCTACCCACTGTGAATGCCTAGGAGGTAAGGGGGAGTGCACTCTCCATTAGCTCTAGGGATGTCATTACGGAAGACGTAGAAGAATTAGAATTTTTGTCATGCCCTTCTCTTGGGGCTATGATAATATGACCTGACATTAATGGGTCTTTGTGTCACAGGACCTCCAAGACATCCACAGTTGGTCGATAAGGAAGTCATGGCAGTCACGATACCTGATCGCAACATCCCCAAGGAAAGGATTTAAGCCAGGACTCCAGGGGCTACGGGGCCACACTCACCTAGAGTGTAGGCCCGCTCCCTGTCTGTGGGGCATGAACTTTTCTTAAATAAATCTTATCTTCTTTCATCTGTGTGTGTTGCCATTCTTTGCTTTTACTCGATCTCTGGGCTGCCAGCTCTGGCGGTGCTGCCCTTCCCTGTGCCTCTCTCGTTCCATCCATTCGCCCTCATCCTCTCTCCTATCGGGACTGCAACAGTGAAGAATGTGGTGAGCCTTTCGCTTTCACTCAGTACTGGCAGGACATATGTGGAGCACACTGGGGAGAACTGCTACAAACATAAAGAATGCAACAACAGTGTTCGCTCTCATTCAGGACTTGCTCAACATATGAACATTCATACTGGAGAGAAATCTACAATGTGAGGAATGTGACAAAGCCTTTACTCAGTACTCACGTCTTATTCAACATCAGAGATTCTATACAAGAGATACATTCTAGGAATGTAGAGAGTGTGGGAAATCTTGAGCCATTACTCCAACTTTTCTCAACATCAGAGTGAATACTCCATAACGTCCTATATTTGTAAAGATTGGAAAAGCATTTGTCAAAATATAAGCCATAAAGAGCACAGGGACAGAAGATTTAGATGTAAAGAATTGCTTTGTTGTTGGGTGCAGTGGATCAAGCCTGTAATCATAGCACTTTGGGAGGCTGAGGTGAGAGGATTGTTTGAGCCCAGGGGTTCAAGACCAGCCTAGGCAACTTGACAAGACCTCATCTCTACAATAAATTAAAAAGATTATTGGGGCATGGTAGCACATGCCTGTGGTTCCAACTTCTTGGAAGGCTGAGGTGAAAGGATAGCCAGAGCCCAGCAGATCAACACTGGGGCAGACATGAGTGTGAAAATGCACTCCAGCCTGGGTGACAAAGTGACTACAACTTAAAAAAATTTTTCTAGAGGTGAGTGGATTGCCTGATCCCTCGGGTTTGAGACCCACCTGGACAACTTGGTGAGACCTCATCTCTACAATAAATAAAAAATCAGCCAGGCATGGTAGTGCACGCCTGTAGTTCCAGCTACTTGGAAGGCTGAGGTGGAAGGATCACCGGAGCCCAGCAGGTCGAGGCTGCAGTGGCCGGGAGGGGCCACTGCACTCCAGTCTGTGTGACAGAGTGAGAGTCCAACTCAAAAAAAAAAAAAAATTTCTAAAGGCTTTACTGTGACTAAAACTTTATTTGACATTAAATAATTTGCATTGGATAGAAGATCTACCACCTAGATATGTTCTAAATATGTGCCTAAGAAAACACCAAGGTGATTATACTGACAAGTTTACAAATGCCGTATATGTGAAAACTTATATAATCAAAAGTCAAGTTTAAAGAAACATCATTGAATTCAAACTATAAAGCACTTTGGTAGTTATATACTCAGAGACAGTATGTTAAATTATTAATCAAAGTCAAAACAACTCAAATTATTTCCTTATATGAGTAGGATCAGAAGATTGATTTTTTTTTTCTTTTTTTAAGGAAGCATAAATATATTCCTTTATACTTTTGGTTTTGTGTTGACATAATTTGAGGATTTTTTGAAAAGAAAATATTGTAACTCTACTCACATGATGGTATGCCTTTCTTCCTAGTGTTTAGGTAGAAGCATGTGGTCAATTGCTGCTAAATTATACCTATGACAGGCCCTTTAATGCTAAAGGCATTATTTATCTAAACTTTTCCGGGGACGATGAAGGACATCAAAATGTAAGATTCATGGTCGGGTACAGTGGCTCCCATCTACAATTCCAGGACTTTGGGAGGCCAAGGTGAGAGGATTGCCTGAACCCACATGTTTGAAACCAGCCTGGTATGGTGGCACATGCTCATAGTTCCAGCTACTTGGAAGGCTGAGGCAGAAGAATCACCCAAGCCCATCAAGTCGAGTTGTGAGCATGCCACTGCACTCCACCTTGGGTGACAGAGTGAGACTCCTGGCCAAATAAAATTATAAGATGCATTAAAAGATCTCAGCGGGAAAGTTTTTTTTCTTGTGACTCATGTATGAGGTGGGTACTCGAGGTAACAATTTTGGGCACTGAAATATAAAATCAAAGAAACATTGAGTGTTTTAGAAATCAACTGTCTTATCAGTTGCGTACAAAGTAAAAAAATGAGGCCAGGCAATTAATATCATACCTTCATGGTATCCATACTTACAAGCCTTAATTGTTATTTGACATGATATAGTGATCTCTTGACACACATCAGAGGAAACGTCATTGATATTGTAAGCTTATGTTTAATAAATAATTAGCTTCAGTTGTGAAAACTGAAGAAAGCTGCACTTGCATATGTCACTGTATCAGAACAGAAATGATTCTTGAAAGTTGGTGATCAGTTTTTACTAGTGAGCATACAGAGACATTTTGAATGTTTATGTAGACTGTGTGAACTTCATTTGTTTTAATAAAAGGAATTGTTTATAATCGTGAAAGATTGTGCACAGCATAAAGTATTATCCTGCCACTTGTGTCAACCTATTCCATCTTACTCAACATTGTAGCTAAATGATGATGACCATGTACTACTCAGTAACTTATGGAATGACGTCTCACTGATCCTTTTCCCAGTTTATATTTTATTTTCTGCTGTTTTGTAATTATTGGGTCATTGTGA
>NW_007233801.1:0-7452 GCF_000164805.1 Carlito syrichta | reverse complement strand
GGACACAGCCTACAGACTGGGAAAAAGTATTTGCCAACTCCAGGTCTGACAAAGGCTTAACATCTTGGATCTACAAGAAACTCAAACGTGCTGAAAAGAAAAAAGCAAACAACCCCATTACAAAATGGGCAAAAGATATGAAAAGACACTTCACAAAGGAAGACGTCTGAGCAGCCAACAGACACATGAAGAAATGCTCAACCTCACTAATCATCAGGGAGATGCAAATCAAAACCACACTGAGATACCACCTAACTCCAGTCAGAATGGCCATTATCAATAACTCAGAAAATAACAGTTGTTGGAGAGGGTGTGACGAGAAGGGAACACTCCTACACTGTTGGTGGGAGTGTAAACTAGTGCAACCTCTGTAGAAAGCAGTGTGGTGATTTCTAAAAGCTCTAAGCATCAACCTCCCATATGACCCTGCAATCCTCTACTGGTAATATACCCTGAAGAACTCAAATCACTGTATAAAAAAGATACCTGCACACAAATGTTTTTTGCAGCATTGTTTACAATAGCAAGAACCTCGAACCAACCACGCTGTCCATCAAAAGAGGACTGGATTAAAAAAATGTGGTACATATACATGATGGAATACTATGCAGCCATAAAAAAGAACAAAATCATGAATTTTGCAGCAACCTGGATGGTGCTAGAGTCTATAATACTGAGTGACCTCTCACAGAAACAAATATCTGAGTATCACATATTCTCACTCGTATAGTGGACCTTGATCATCCAACGCACTACCATAAGAAAATGACTGACAATGGTGGGAAACTATGGGGGGGGCGGGGACTAATAGTAGTAAACATCTATCTGGGGATGGGGAGACACCTGTTATCAACAAGGGGGCCTGAATGAAGCATATTTGTATACCTAACCCTTAACTGCACCCCACAGTATCAAAATAAAAAATATTGATTAAAAAAACCTAAATTTATTTAGAAAAATTTGTGTTTATTCTTAATGTTTACACTTCAGTTCGATGCACTACACCTACCAGGATGCTTCTTCCACTGCTCAGAATAGTTTATGAACTCACCAATTTTGATGCCTTTTAATGCTTCTGTTTTTGTTTGTTTTTTTTTCCCCCACCACTTCCATACTGGCAAAACGTCTCCGTTTGAGAACATTTTTTATCCAGGGAAACAGAATAAAGTTGCTTGTGTGTGACTGAGTGAAATGACAAAGTAGAGCACGGTGGTCACGCTGTTTTTTTGTCAAAAACTGCTGAACAGAGCCGGGCTCAGTGGCTCAGCCTGTAATCCCGCACCTTTGGGAGGCTGAGGTGAGTGAATTGCCTGAGCCCGCGGGTTCGAGACCCGCCTGGGCAGCGAGACCTCATCTCTACAATAAATCAAAAAATCAGCCGGGTGTGGTAGCGCATGCCTGTAATTCCGGCTACTCGGAAGGCTGAGGTGGAAGGATTGCCAGAGCCCAGCAGGTCGAGGCTGCGGTGGCCGGGAGCGGCCACTGCACTCCAGTCTGGGCGACAGAGTGGGACTCTAACTCAAAAAAAAAAAAAAAACTGCGTGTGTGCATTTGCATTGTCATGTTGAAGAGCCAGTCACCTTTTTGCCACAACTCCGGATTTTTCTTCTGTAAATCATGACACAACCTTCTCAAAACTTCCAGATAAAAACTTTGGTTGACTGTTTGACACAGAGGAACATATTTTGAGGTACTACCAGGGTACTACCCTCCAAAAGTTAATTCCATTGGGGGGGCCCTCTTGTATTCTAATTCCATGAAATTGTCCACTTATGTTCTGATACGACATTTAAAATCCTGATTCAGTTTTTTGCTATGGCCTGCTACTTACCTGGTACACTTCTGATCAATGGATTTTAAAATTTGCTCCAGGATAGTCAACTTCTCATCTGTAGCTTACAGCAGGGGTCTTTAGGTATAACTAAGGTAGCAAACAGAAACTAACCATAAGTAACACTAATTGCTTTGTTTTATTTATTACAACAATCAACAAACTCATAATCAACAAAAGCAGGCTCTTCTATTGATGGGTGTCCTATAATGATTTATAAGGACTTAGTCCATAATTACATAGGAGTTATGGTATGAACGTATTATGGACACTAAAAGCATTGCCTATATCTGGAGCCTTTAATTTATCCTAGAGTGGAAATTATGGTATCTCCATGTGGCAGCCTATTTAAACCTAGAAACAAAATCTTTTTCTCAAAGCTAAATCAATTCTCCATTTATTGCTAATACTTTCTAACATAGGATAAGTATTCAGGTTTCTGAGCTCCTGGGTGAGCTACTTTGTGAAATCACAAAGCAACCTGCTGTACAAGCATACTAAAGACATTCAGGTATAGTTTATTTTTTATATTTTATTTTGAAGCTGTGGGGTACAATTCAGGATTAGGTATACATGTGGATATCGCACAGGTAAAGTTTGGGCCTCCCTTTGGTCCTCACCTTGGCTGATTTGAGATCGGTTACCCTTGTTGATGTTGTGTCCCCCACCACAGTAGTATCCCACTACTACCAATCCCTTTCTGTTATTATTAGGGTAAATATTCGGGGTCTGCTTATGAGTCAGAATGTATGTACTCTGTGCTTACTTTCTGTGATAGATCACTGAGCATTATAGACTCTAAATCCATGCAAGATGCTGCAAAGTCCATTTGTTTGTCCTTCTTTATGGCTGCATAACAGGTATAGTTTTAACAAATTAATGGTCAAGTATTTACATGCATTAATATCAGGAAAGTCAGTATTCCCTTTTTCAGATTACACATCTCTACCCTTACAGTAACAAAAATGTCCCATAAATAGATATAGGGTGTTTAGGTTATATAATTTTTCTTAAATGGGCAGTTTACAACTTTAAAGGAATTTGTGCATCATGTGATTTATTATACTTATGTTTTTGAAATAATGTGTGAAGTTTTCTTATTATTTGCCAATGTTTTAAGAATATTGCTGTATTTGTAATTCTGGCTAGAGATGTTTTTGTATTGAACTTTTAAATAATAGCCTGGGTATTCACTGATTTTTCTCTTCTTTCCATTTGTTTTCAATTTAATTGATTTATGCTCTTATAACTACTTTATTTCTCCTGCTTGTTTTGAATTTACCTAGCTATCCACTTCCTGCAGTTTCTTAAGATATAAGCTTAGATTACTGATTTGACATTTCTTTGTTAATATATTCAGTTATTTCCTACAAATTAGATATGCTGTATTTTTATTTTCATTCAGTTAAAACTATTTTCTAATTTTTCTGCCAATTTCTTCATTAATCTGTGGATTATTTACAAGTGTACTATCAAATGTTTAAAATATATACTTCTGTTACTGCTGTCTAGTTTATTTCTTTGTACCAAACTTTGTATGATTTCAATCTGCTTAAATTTATTGAAACTATTTTATGGTCTAGAATGTCACCTATTTAGTGAAAAAAAATCTTTTCCTTTTTTGCTGTAGAAGTTATTTTAGTAAAATTTGACCTTCTAATTATGTCAAACTGTGAAGCTTTGTTTTAATTTTTGCTTGTTTTCTCTCCCTGTATGCAGGTTTCTTCCTCTTTATTTTTGTTTGCCAGCCAGTATATATTCTTCAGGGTCCTCTCTATTATGCTCAAATTTTTTAATGTCTTGCTCCCCAGAGCTTCCAAACCCAAATTCTTCAAGATTAGGAGCCTGCTCAATGACAGATGTTGCTTTATCAAGATGAAGAATCTTGGGCTTAGGTTGGACTTGAATGAGTCCATTTGCTGTGCCCCGGGATGCCATGAGTGTTTTCTGCTGTAACTCTAAATATCCAGATTTTTGAACTGACAGAGGCATAAGTAGTGAATGGCACAGCAGAAGAATGCTGGAACTATAACCAAGAGATCCGTGGACTGAAACCATCCTTGACCATGGCTCTCATTGCATGAGATTTCTAACAGTACATCTCATCTCTGTATAAGCTTTCTCAGAATATTTTGGATTTCTAGATGAGTAATACTATGCCTTTCAATTTCTGTCTTCAACCAATCAATGTTATTCAGAGCTAGGTGGTTACAGGGACAAGTTTGGGGTTCTGGGAAGCCATCTCCTAGGTAGTTGATTTCTGGCACTCCCTTGGCCAGTCTCCCTGTGGTAGAGGTCAACATCCAGTAAGGTCATTTTGTTGATGACCCAGGTGGTATTCATCAAGCACTGAGATTAAAAGATTAACCCTTTGGCATGGTGGCAAGCAGCAGTGCTAAGCAGAGTCCAACTACACTGACCAGGGGTTTTGCACTGAGAGGGCATCCTCTGTAATTCTTCAAGATTCATCTGTTTTTTTGCACAGGCCAATAGGTAAGATGAACGGATATGGTGGGAAGCACCATACCTGAATCAGTCTCTCAATCCATCCTTTATGTTGGCACTAATCTCTGATCTCTTCAGGAATGTGATGTTGCTTTTGGTTTAGTATATTCCTAAGTAGAGACAGTTCTAGGGTTTTCCACTTGGTCTCTGCTATCACAATAACCCACTTCACAGGTCAGGGAATCAATGTGGGGATTTTTCCCAGCTGATGAATATGTCTATTCCAATTATGTTTTCTGGAACTGGGGACGTAACCACAGGATGAGATTTGGGTCTAACTGGGTCCACTGTGAGATGGGCTAGAGCTTAAAACTTCACTGATCACCTGACCTTTATAAAGCTCTACTCTGCCTGGTGACATTTTGGGTTTCCTGGAATTAATGTTAGCTTGTAGTCTGTATCCAGCAATTCCCAAAGGGTCATATTATTTCCTTTTCCCAAGTGTACCATCATCCTGTCAAAGAGCTGTAAGTCTGGTTCAACATGACTGACAGAAAGATTAAACGTACAAGGGAGGACCTGGAAAAACCTGGAATTATTTTGTAGATAGCAGGCTCCTTGTAGTATGGACTTTCTCCACTCAGTACATATTCTAGAAAATTATGAGTATCGGTGTACTAACATTGTTGTGAGAGACTGTGTTCCACTTCAGTGATTTCTTTTTTGAGATTCTTTGAACATTTTTCCACTTCACGATGGATGATTTACGAGTGCACCTGCCCACATCGTGCTGAGGGTTCAGAAGTTTTTGACCAAAAAAGGATTACCCCTGTGCCCCACCCTCACTATTCACCTAATCTTGCCCCAAGTGACTTTTTTTTAGTTTGTTTCACTGGATAAAACGAGTTCCAAAAGTGAAGCATTTTGCCAGTGTGGAAAGGTGAAACAAAAATCAATGCATTAAAAGGCATCAAAATTGACAAGTTCAAAAAATGTTTTGAGCAGTTGAAAATACATCTCAATAGGTGTATTGTATCAAACAGAAAGGACTCTGAAGGTGACTGAAGTTTAAATATGTAAGAATAAATATGCATTTTTAAATAAAAATTCCACATTTTGGGGCAGTGCCCCCAATATAAAATTTCAAAGTATAGTAGGGTCTCTTTATGGTGGTCCATTTTCCTCTTCTTTAAAAGGTTTCTGGTTATGTAAACTGAACTAACTCAATTCTGAGAATTGATTGAAGGGCCACTGCTCTGTTTTGGTGACAAATGGGTTTCTATTCAGCTGATCTAGAACTCTTCTTCATATAAAGATCAAGTAATAATTTAGTAGACTTCCCATGTCTTTCTCTTCTAGGGATACCATGATCAACTATCTAAAGCGATGGGTCTCTGTTAGTCAGACTATTGTGATAACTGCGTTTGACTTCACTCTTCATTACAGTAACCACACCTGCCCTGTCTTTGGCAATTAAGTGTTGCCACTGGATTCCTGTCTCCGCAGGATCCAATTACCCCAATTATACTCAAAGATCCTAATTCAGTGGCAACAGTAACACTCTAATTTCAGACCTACAAAAAAGAGTAGTCTCTGATCTCTTCAGGATTTGTGAGGCTTTGCTATCAAATTTATTTTTCACAGTCATGGTGAAAGGTGTGCCCTATGGCCCATCCTGGGGAGTTTGAGTATGTTTTACATGATAAATCCACCATAAAATTCCATTTTTCCTTAGGCTAGGGTTACATTTTTTATGGTATGCCAGGGAAGTTCTGGCAATTTCAACTTCATTTAGTATAGACCACCTTTTCTATCTTTTTATACTGAGCCCAAAAAAATCTTTCTATCTACTTGAGCTACAACACTCAGTCTAGAATCTCTGTTTATTAAGCCTACATCAAAAAATTATGTCTGATACAACTTTATATACCTTCCACATTATTCCACATTCTTAATATGCATTCCTACACATATTCCCAGGGTTTATATCTTTATAAACTGGAAAAATCACGCAATTCTTTTGGAGTATGGCATATTTCCTCATCGGTCACATTTCTTTTCAAGCTCATCCTTTGTGGTCTTCTAGGACTTCAGTCTAATTGTAAGCCTAGAAACAAGAAAAGGATGTTGGCCAACTCCTTTAGGAGAAGTGGTTAATCTAGGACAGTGGTGAAACGCCAATTTCTATAAGCAATAAAGATTCAGGTTCAGTGTCCCAGGCTTCATCAGAATCTTTCCATATGTTTCCATTCCCATATGTTTCCATTCCAATTTCCAGGATCCCATTCCTTCCCAGTAGGTGCCCTCAGTTTAACAGAAGAAACCCAGTGAAGATGCAGATTCAACTTCTATTATAATTCAGGAAAAGATTCTAGGTTTCATTTTCAGAAAAAATCCCCACTCTGTGGCTATAGCAGATAAAGGTTTCTAACAGGTAAGATATAAATATAATCAGGTGACTTATGTGGACCTTGAGCTAGGAATATGAAGAATTAACTCATTTTTTGTTTCCACCACTTTGTCCAGCACAGTTGGGCACAACCAGCCCTTTTTATTATACTCATTAGCTTAACTAAAGGTCAATGTGAATTGGTTTTTCAGGAATTGGTACTCTAATAGCATTAAATTGGTAGACCTTAAGGACGCCTTTCAGTGTTTAGAAAGGGCACTGAAAGCTCACGGCATTATGTTTATGTGTATACTCAAAATATCACCATTAGATATTCTTTTTTTTTTTTGAGTCAGGGATTCACTCTGTTGCTCAGGCTAGAATGCAGTGGCATGCTTACCACAGCTTAGGTGACTCTTCTGTCTTAGCCTCTTGGGTTGTGGGACTACCGGCACATGCCACCACACTTGGCTTACTTTTTGATTTTTATGGTGATAAGATCTTGCTATATTGCCCAGGTTAATCTTGAACTCCTGGACACAAGCAATCCTCTCATCTTGACCTCCCAAACTGCTGGAATGACAGGAATGAGTCACCGTGTCTGGCCAGTACTCTTAATCAGATATCCATTCAAAATAGGCAAAGTTCCAAGTGACCATGTATTTGTTACATTTTTGTCAAATATTTGAAATTTAAATGTTAGCAGCAATGAACACAAATTTTGTACAGAAATGCAGTATTGTCTTATATTAATTTAAAATAAAATTCCCAATACTATCAATATATG
>NW_007233800.1:0-4458 GCF_000164805.1 Carlito syrichta | reverse complement strand
TTCACCTGGTGATGGTTGGGGTGAAGGTGAGCTATGACAGGCACTGTAGCAGGTTTCCAGACCTCCTCAGTGGCCATCATTCCTGAGCTAGGTATTCTCTCCTGCCTTCAGAAGAGAGCGTAGCTGTTTTCCAATGGCTTTCTTGCCTGCACGGTGGACAAGATTCTGGAGGTTTAGGTCTCTTTGGGCAACCAGGCTTCTAGTTGCCCCACAGATTGAACCTATGGCCACAGACACCATCCTCTTAGCAGGTCCGTTGTTACCAGGATTCTAATGGGCTATTGGCATTTTGTCATTAAATATGACTGCCAATTGAGATGCCTCAATTGCCCCTCTGCCAATTAAGATGCCTCTATTGTCCCTGCCTTCCATGTTGGCATCTTATTACTTTTTTAATGTTTTGGCTTACTGCATCCATAACATTTAACAGGTATACTTTGGGAATTCTGGGTTGTATATACCTATAAGGCAGCTACTAGAGCTCTGGCCTTTGTCTTGTGTCTCCTCTCTTTTTCCTGTGCCTCCTTCTGATCCTATTATAAAAGACTGAGATGGCTACTTTCAGAAAATTCTCTGAAGTACTATCTGGTACTTTGGTTTGTTTCTACAGTTTCCTTCTGATATCTGAGCTGCCTGAGTAATAAACTTGTCTTTTAAGATTAGTTGCCCTTCGTGGTCTAGGGATGAGTGTTTAATCAAAGCCTCTCTCAATCTTTCCCGAAAAGCTGAGGGATTCTCATTGACCCCTTGGTCTATCATGGCTAACTTGGAACAATTCAGAGGTTTAGTTCTCAAGCTTTCCAGTATGCACTCAGGAAATGTTTCTTCCTCCATTCTCCCAAGTCGCTACCGGTGTCCCGTTTAGTGTTTTCTGATAGCACTGCAGACATGCCTATTGGATAGGGCTCCTCCCCTTCTCTGACAATATGAAATGCCAAGCTCATCGGCAAACCTCTCTGCCACTTGCAGAGTGACTGGTTTCTCAGTGGTCGTTAGGGTCTGGCCTAAGAGCAACATAACATCCTTCCAGGAAAGCTCAAATATGTGCATCAAATTCTAGAGAGTATCTATGTACTTGTCAGGGTCGTCTGAGAACCTTCCAAGATCTTACGTGGTCTGTTTCAAGTCTCATAGGGAAAAGGGTACCTGTACCTTACTAGGGCCATATTCCTCAAGCATCTGTTGAAAGGGCATAAGTAATGTCAGAGTTTTCGAATGAGGGGTTTTAGAGTGGGAGTGGTTTGAAGTACAAGGAGGACTTGAATAAGGAGGGAAAAATGGATCAGGTGAAGTGGCCTCATGAGATGCTGGCTTCCACAATGGAGTCTTTGGGGTTGGCATCCCCAGTCCATAGGGACCTTCTCTTGAGATGACTGTTAGGAGGGCTGAATCGATTCTATAGCATTGACAAATGTCCGGATTTTCTTGTAATGTGAAGAAAGCCTGTACATATGGGACCTCAGACCATTTGCCCTGGCATCTACAGAAACTGTCTAGCTGCACAGTTGTATTATGATTTATTCTTCCCTCTGAAGGCCAGGTTTCCTCATCCTGCAACTTATAATTCAACCATGCTTGGGAGCACAAGAATTTAAGATGCTGTTTAAAGTCTGAGGATCAAAGGAGTCCCATGTCCCAGGATGTGCTCTTGAGTGCACACTGCACTCAACCAGATGCCCCATTACCCATCTGAATAAGAGTAAGGCAAAAGAAATGCATCTCTAAACTTTCCCTCCTCCATTCAACACACATGAATAGGGATTGAAGAAAGGAAAGCGTCTCCTCACTTTCCTATCCTTCTCTGCTCATGGCATCACCTTGGATGTGAGCATGACCACCATCCAAGTGTAACAGTATTGACCTGGTCAGTAGGAATAATCATGCTCACCTATGAATTAATACCTGTCCTATGCACTGTAGACTGTGCCTCTGGACCTCTCGAACCTAGTGTTCCTCCCTTACCAGACTAGGTCTTCAAAAAGGCCTTGGAATGGTTGGGTTTAGGAGCAGGATTCTGACAAAGAGGCGGGGGGTGGGGTGGTGTTGCCTGGAACTTCCCATGAACTTCTGGCTAGGAGCCCCATGGTTTGAGCCAGGTTACAACATTCAGATTACTCTCCTAACAAGGCCCACAAATATGGAAATATGAAAGTACTCATACAGGATCTTTTGAGACAGTCCCTGACATCTTCCGAAAAGCCTAAATCCAGTCAGTCAAGCATTTCAACATAAAGTCTGCACATTCATTCGACATATGTCTACCCATAGAGTCCTCAAATGTAGGGATCTAACTTCGCCAGACTTAAATTACTTATATAAAGCAGTTTCTCATTTTTGTCAATTACAATACTTCCCAAAATGAAAAAATGAAATGAAAGCTCCCTGTCCTTTTGTCTCATGGATCGATGAACACGCCTTGTCCTGAGATTTTATTCAATAAGGGTCAAGTCAGTTGCCAACACTGTCTAGTAATGCCAGCTCCCTAAGCTACAAAAACACATCACCAAACACCAAGTAGGGACAGTACCCTTGGCAATGCTGAAGAGAAGAAAATGTGATAGGAGAGACTGGAAGCCTTCTGCTGATACCATCAGGCTGTTGGGAATTGGGGTCAGCTTAGGAGCTTTTGGGTAACACCAAGGTGTAACCTTGGCCAGATGCCCTTAATTACTTCCAAACTTCCAATTCCATGCGACAGCTAGATCTCCATGAAAAGAAACTGGATGCTAGGCTCAGTGGCTCAGCCTATAATCCCGTGCCTTTGGGAGGCTGAGGTGAGTGAATTTCCTGAGCCCGCGGGTTTGAGACCCACCGGGGCAGGTTAGACCTCATCTCTACAATAAATCAAAAAATTAGCCAGGCGTGGTAGCGCGCACTTGTAGTTCCAGCTACTTGGAAGGCTGAGGTGGAAAAATTGCCAGAGCCCTGCAGGTCGAAACTGCGGTTGCCGGGAGTGGCCATTGCACTCCCGTCTGGGCGACAGAGTGAGACTCCAACTCAAAAAAAGAAAAGAAGAGAAGCTGGATTGGAAGAGGGCCAACATTCAAACAACTGAGAGTGATGGTGGATTAACCAAGTTCTCTCCAGCAAGACTGACCTCTGTGTATTGTAGAAAGGCTGCTACGCTATTCGATTTTAACTGACTGGCAGAGTCTTGGTAATTTGTTATTTAGAGAGAGTACAAAACTTGAGGACAAGACTTCTTGGAAATGAAAGTAAAGTGATAGTTTTGCCTTTAGTGGGGAGTTGGGATTGACAGTAGTGAATATCTGCCTGGGGAAGGGGGGGGCACACCTCATTAATAAAGTCACCTGCATGGTGAATATTTGTATGCCTAGCCCTGAATTATACCCCACAATTTTAAATAAAAATTAAAAGAGGGAAAAAAAGATAGTTTTCTGCTTCAACTCACTCTTCCTTCGAGCCCCACTTGGGTACCAAAACTGATGTGGATTTTTCAGGTCAACCTAGGCTTCGATAGTGTCAGCTCAATGGATCAGCCAGTCAAGCCCCAGAGAGGGTCATCAAGGGACAGGTAAGTTAGCCCCAGAAGTGTCAGTTCTAATGGGCTGGCAAGACAAGCCTTGAGAGTGTTGCTGGTTTGGTGGACTGGCAAGCCTAGCCCTGAGGTGTCTCAGCTTTGGAGTTTCATCTTCTTCTGGCAACTCTCCTGGTTCAGCTGGCTCTGATGATCTTCTACAGCTCTTCTACAGCTCTTCTACAGATCTTCTACAGATCTTCTATAGCTCTTCAATTTGCAGCTCTTTAGGGTTTCTTGTCTTGTGTTCAGGAAGAATGAGGGACATGGACAGTCAGAAAGTGAGAAAGCAGGACTTATTGAGAGGACAGAGAAGTTCCCACAATGGGAGAAGACCTGAAGGGAGTTGCCCATCTGGGGCCACAAACCTGTTGCTTAAATAACCCTAAGTCCAAGCAGATTGGTTAGCACTAGCTGTGAGCTGTAGCTGTTCTGATTGGTCAGTGTTAAGGTAGGGACCTAATGGCGAGTTGATTGGTTGCTTTTTGATCCCAGCAGTGAGTACCTAAGCTCTAGCTTGAGATGCTCATAGGGAGCTTTTTTTTTTAATCAATACTGGACCTGAGAGGCTTGCCAGGAGTTTACTACATTGTTACCAGAGGATGCACCTGTCTGTCTGCCTAGCCTTTTTATAGCTATCTCCTGTCTCACTTTCTTTTTATAAGAAACCACCGACAATGGACTGGTTCTGGTGGGTTTACAAAGACTAGCACTTGCTTCCTTCATGTCCCTGCTTCACCTTTTGACATACAGGGTCTAGCTGAAATGCATTTAAATGGGAAGTCTCCACACCTGAATGAACATGGGACATACTTCTCATGCATGTTTATTCAGACTCATGGGTTGGAATCACCACCATGAATATTCATAGCTACTCTTATAACCTGCAGAAGACTAGGCCACTTCATTCAACCTAAATT
>NW_007233799.1:0-4920 GCF_000164805.1 Carlito syrichta | reverse complement strand
GAAAGTGAGGATGAGAAACAGAAGGGCGGAGAAGGTCACTTTGGGTATCATTTTCTAAGCCCCAAAGGGAAGAAGAGGACTATAAAAGATGATTAGGGAAAAATTGATGCAATTTGAAAAAACATGGTTAGTTAATAATGTATGAATGTTAGTTATGAAGAAGGTTCCACAGTAATGTTAATGGGGACACTAGGGGAGGAGTACAGAGAAACTATTATTGTAATTTTTCTGTAAATCTATTCCAAAATAAAAATTTTAAGAGTATTCCAAGTTAACTTCCTTTTTATTGATACTTTTCTGAAAATTAAGCATGTAAAAGAGTTGCTTTTCAGCTCTCACTTCCCTTTCAGCACTAAGCAATAAGATCAAGTTGCATCAAGGTGTCAGCGACGAAGGAGAAAACAGATTCCATAGCTGCTGGCACCTTTTGGCTAAGAGTAATGATCCACTCTCTGATGTGTCAGCCATGGTGGTATGATACAACCCTCATCCAATGATGGGCTCTTCTGGCTTTTGTCTTTGGCAGTGATGCCACTAAACTAACTGATAACAACTTAGTGTCAAAGAAATACCTAATTTCCAATTAATGCTAATGATACAATTTTTCCTATCACTATCCCTTCATACAATATAAGGGACTTGAGAAATTTTTCTCAGGGATTCAACTGATGTATTGTCCTCATGCTGAACCTATCAGATCAATTTCAGGGTTGAAATTCTTAGTGATTCAGGTTTTAAATGTGACTGTTTACTCTCTTCTCTGTACTGACTAAAGCATGTAGGTTAAAATGATGGCAGCTTCAACAAGTGTTTTCTTGACTAAGACTGTACTAATTTTTGTTTTACCAAAAGTGAGTCTGCTTTCCAGTACCAGTGCTGTGCTCTTGTCATGAAACAGTCCTTTTCATTCCAACTCCAAAACCTGCTGTCTTAGCTTGGCAGGAATACCACTAACTTGGAAAGCACAGTACGAGCAGGCATCATGATACTGGACAACAAGATCCTAGGCAAGATGCTGAGGCAGGACGCATTCAAGGGCTTGAGGAGATGACTTGTTTTATAAACATTCAGTGCAAAATCAATCACTAGAGCAGGATAAACTTAATGTCCTCTATACCCTTCCCCCCAAAAGTATGCAAGAATCAATACCACAACCACCTCCAGTGCACATGTGCACACACACACATATACACACAAGAATGCTTAGGAAATCTAAGGGATATCAAAGGTCCTACAAAAACAGGGCAAGACATATTTAGATATAACAGGCGGGCCAAAATCTAACAACAAGTTGAAGGAAACTAACAGAGGGCACAGATGCCTAGAAAAGAAAGTAGACCTGCTAAGAGCAGGTTTGGCTCCCACTCAAGTTCACCAGTAAAAAGTCATGTTTACAGACTCATGTAGACTTTTCACATCACTCAGTGACTTTTCATAGATATTTATTGGTGTTATCCAGAGAATTTAAGCTATTTCTGTTTTTTTTTTTTTTAAGTCTCTGTGACCATAGTAATAAAAGACTACATCGTGCGGCTATTTCTCTATTAAAAAAAATTTCACATTCTACAGTGAGTTTGTCTATATTTTCTTATATTTTTTCTATAAAATTTTTGACATTACATACAAACAGAAGTTTTTGTAGGTGAAGATTTTATTTTCTTCAATTCTGAAACTGACATACTTCCTCAGCAAAGAAATTTCTAAAAACAAACATTCAATATTTGTTAAAAATCGTTTATTCAAAATATAAAATTTTATCCTATCTGATGTTTAATGCAATTAATTTTGTTGTGAAGGCTTCTGTGTTTTTCCCCGAAATGTCTCTGACTTTAATGAAGGCTTCTGATCATTCAGAATGTTGATAGTTTTCTTCTTCATGTGAAGTCTGATATACAATAAAAGTGAATTCTTATAGTTCTTCTGACATGTATTATATTGGTAGGATTTATCCCAGTCTAACAGAGTTAGCAAAACAATGCATTTAACTAGTAAGTCAAATCTGTGAGAGCTCAATGGAAAACAAACCTAATTCTTGCTTGAAAAACAAACGATGAAGATCCAAAGTTACTCAGACTCTAGCTTCTTTTGACCTTGTGCTCCACCACATTCAACACACAAAAGCCAACTTGCTGTGGAAATCATCTCAATCCCATCTTACCATGGACCAGGAAGACTATAAGATGCTTAAGGGCCAGGACTAAATGTAATATATATCATTAGCTTCATATTCTTTGGTTAGCCCACCTGGATGAATGAGATTGGGATTTTCAACAAGCTATGAGCCTAGTGGAAAAGGAAAATGTTAAGGAAAACAATTTTCCAGTCTACATGACAAGAGTTTCTGTGCTGTGTGGTATAAAATGAGGTATGAGTTAATTCAGGACTTCTCAAATTCATTATGTGTTAGGGTTTTCTCTCTGGTATGCATTCTGGTGTGATGTACTCTAAGAGCTGCCTTACGAACAAAAGTTTTCCCACATTCACCACATTCATAGGGTTTCTCCCCTGTGTGAATTCTCTGGTGTGCTCTGAGAGTTGAATTGTGGGCAAAAGCTTTCCCACATTCATTACACTCATAGGGTTTCTCCCCTGTGTGAGTCCTCTGGTGTGCACTAAGGTGTGACTTCTGGGAGAAAGTTTTCCCACATTCATTACATCCATAGGATTTCACACCTGTGTGAATTCTCTGATGCACTCTAAGGGTTGAGTTATGGGCAAATGGTTTCCCACATATATTACATTCATAGGGTTTCTCCCCTGTGTGTACTCTCTGATGTGCACTAACATAAGACTTCTCAGAGAACGTTTTCCCACATTCATTACATTCATAGGGTTTCTCCCCTGTGTGGGTCCTAAGATGTGTTTTAAGATGCGATGTCTCAGAGAAAGTTTTCCCACAATCACCACATTCGTAGGGTTTCACCCCTGTGTGGATTCGGTGATGGGCCCTGAGGGCTGAATTACCAGCAAAAGTTTTCCCACATTCATTACACTCATAGGGTTTTTCCCCGGTATGAATTCTCTGATGTGCACAGAGGTGTGTTCTTTGGGAGAACGTCTTCCCACATTCATTACATTCATAGGGTTTCTCCCCTGTGTGAATTCTTTGATGTACTATGAGGGCTGCCTTATGGACAAAAGTTTTCCCGCATATGTTACATTCATAGGATTTCTCCCCTGTGTGAATTCTCTGGTGTACTTGGAGAGTTAAATTGTGGGCAAAAGCTTTCCCACATTCATTACACTCATAGGGTTTCTCCCCTGTGTGAGTCCTCTGGTGTACACTAAGGTGTGACTTCTGGGAGAAAGTTTTCCCACATTCATTACATCCATAGGATTTCACACCTGTGTGAATTCTCTGATGCACTCTAAGGTTTGAATTAAGGGCAAATGGTTTCCCACATATATTACATTCATAGGGTTTCTCCCCTGTGTGAACTCTCTGATGTGCACTAACATATGACTTCTCAGAGAACGTTTTCCCACATTCATTACATTCATAGGGTTTCTCCCCTGTGTGAGTCCTCTGGTGTGCACTAAGGTGTGACTTCTGGGAGAAAGTTTTCCCACATTCATTACATTCATAGGATTTCACACCTGTGTGAATTCTCTGATGCACTCTAAGGGTTGAGTTAAGGGCAAATGGTTTCCCACATTCATGACATTCATAGGGTTTCTTCCCTGTGTGAATTCTTTGATGCACTATCATGGCAGCCTTATCGACAAAAGTTTTCCCGCATATGTTACATTCATAGGGTTTTTCCCCCGTGTGAATTCTTTCATGTCCACTGAGGTATGATTTCCAAGAGAAAGTTTTCCCACATTCACCACATTCATAGGGTTTTTCACCTGTGTGAATTCTATGATGTTTACTGAGGTATGTCTTTTGAGAAAAAGTTGTCTCACATTCATTACATTCATAGAGTTTCTCTCCTGTGTGAATTTTCTGATGTGCTCTAAGCGCTGAATTATGGGCAAAAGTTTTCTCACATTCATTACACTCATAAGGTTTCTCCCCTGTGTGAATCCTCTGATGTACTCTGAGGGCTGAATTATGGGTAAAAGTTTTCTCACAGTCACTACATTCATAGAGATTCCTACCTGTTTGAATTCTCTGATGTGATCGTAGAGCTGAATTGTAGGTAAAAGATCGCCTACATTCATTACAGTCATAGGGTTTCTCCCCTGTATCAATTCTTTGATGTGCTTTGAGAACAGAAACACGGGCAAAAGACCTTCCACATTCTTTACATTCATAAGGTTTCTCCCCTGTGTGAATTCTCTGATGTGTTCTGAGGACTGAATTATGGGCAAAAGTTTTCTCACAGTCAGTACATTCATAGGGTTTCTCACCTGTGTGAATTCTCTGATGTGCTTTTAGGGCTGAATTATAGGTAAAAGATTTTCCACATTCAATACATTCATAGGTTTTCTCTCCTGTGTGGATTCTCTGATGTGCATTGAGGTGTGTCTTGTGAGAGAAAGTTTTCTCACATTCAATACATTCATAGGGTTTGTCACCTGTGTGAATTCTCTGATGTGCTCTGAGATGCGATGACGTGAAGAAAGTTTTCCCACATTCAATACATTCATAAGGTTTCTCCTCAGTGGGAATTCTCCAATGTTCTTTGAGACATGCCATCTCGAAGAATGTTTTTCCACATTCACTGCCTTCACAGAGTTTCATCTTTGTTTCTGTTCTCTGATGTCCTATAAGGGGTGACCTATAAGATTTCCCACAGTCATTGTTATCATAAGTTTTCTCCTTTGTGTGAATTCTCACATGTTCATTAAGGTTTGACTTCTGACAGAAAGTTTTCCCACATTCATCACATTCATAAAGTTTGAATCCCACATAAGCTCCAGAATGCTGAATAGAGTGTGAACTTGTACAAGGATTTCCCACATTCTTCATATTGA
>NW_007233798.1:0-4735 GCF_000164805.1 Carlito syrichta | reverse complement strand
ACTCAGTCTCATCCTCTGTAAGGTGGGGAGGAAAGAGGGAGCCCTGCAGATCCAGTGTCACCTTCTGGGGTTGAGGCATGACTTCCTGAAGGCCCACTCTCTGGGTAGGTGAGACTGTCAGCCCAACCTCACCCCTCACCTTCAGGAAGGACATCGTACCTGCACCAGGAGACCAGGTCCGGTGGGAATGCACAAGCCCCTCAGTTCTTGGTTCTGCCAGAGGGCTGCATGGGAGTCTCTGCCTGGCAGAGAGCAAACTGGGGGCTCTGGTGCTTGGGTTGGGGGCTGAGAATGTGTATCCACTGCCATTTCCCTCCTCATTCTCTGTAACAGTCAAATCTGGGGACGTAGTCAGGCAGAGATTCATGCCCACCTTTCCTCTGGCTGAGGCTGCCTCACCGGTGCTGAGGAGCCTTCTCTCCTGGGGTGAGAGAGATACAGAGTCTGGGAGAAACTCAGGGAACTAGAGTAAAGGGGAAAGAAAAATGGTAAGACTGAATGAGGTGGGGAAAGTGCAGGAGGGAAGGAGAGTGTGAGAAAGAAACTAAGAGGCAGAAGGAGAGAGACTGACTCCACAGGATACGCAGAGGAACCTGGCAGGGCAGGGAGTCCAGGTGAGAGAGGGGAGGACCCAGACAGCCAAGGTCAGGGCCAGGACTATCAGCAGGGAGATGAGAACTGGGGGTGCTGTGCACAGGGATGATTTGCTCTTGGCCTCAATGAAGAGCCTTTTGCAATACAGGAAAAGAAGAAGCCAGTTTGAGAAAGGAAGTGCTGGCCACCCCGATGGTGTGTGGGTTTGGAAGAGGCTCCCACCCTCCTCAGTCCCCTGAGGAAGCTTGACCCTGTCTCTCTGGGTGTGCTGTCCTGATTGCCTCCTCAACTCCAGCAAACCCCAGAGATCCCCCACAGGGCCTCCTCTCCTGTCTTGACAGCTCTGCTTCTCTCCTCACTCCCCTGAAGGTAGCAAGGCCATGGGTTGGCCCCCACTGCTGCTGTCCCCACCACTACAAGCTGGTGAGTGTCCAGAATGGCCCAGCTGGAGCCTCTGCCCAATGTAAGATGGGCCACCCGGGGCCAATGGCAGGGCATCTGGAGTCTGGGAGGAGCTGACCAGGTCTCCCACCCAGCAATTAAGGGGCTGGTCTGCAGGGGTGGATCCACCCATCTCTTCACTCTCTCTCCTCCATGCCTGGAGAATGGGAGACCCAGACCATGGGGTCAGTCCTACCATATGTCACGTGCCTGTCAGAATGTCTGGAATTTGTCTCCTCTTTGTCTCCCACAATGGCTTCATAATCTCCATTCACTCTCCTCCCTCCCTCCTCCAGGTAGTTCAGCAGGATCTCCTCCAGACTATGGGGTCATTCAACCCAAACACCTCTCAGTCCCTGTGGATGGCTCCATCAAAATCCCCCTTTCCCTCTCTTATCCATGGGAGTTAGACATGGATCCCAAAGTGAATATATCCTGGAGACAGGATGGCTTCCACAGGGCTTTCTTCTACACCACAACCCACCTTTCGCACATGAGGATTACAAGATCCGGCTCTATCTGAACTGGAGAGAGGGTCAGAAGAATGACTCCCTAAGGACCTCGAACTTGTGGAGGGAGAATGAGACTGTGTGTTTCTGCCGAATCCATTGGAACACAAGGACCAAAAGCAAGAAGCAGTTGCAGAACATCAAAGAGACCAAACTCACCATCACCAACAGTGAGTCCAGATGCCCAGTATCCTCCTTGCACACCTCAGATGGCTTTTGGTGATCATTCGTGACCTCAAATTTCAACTGGGTTGACTGGATCGTAAGCCTTTAGCATTCCATCTTGTTATTATGCCCATTTGTGAGCTCCCAGGAGCAGATCCTCTATCCCATTACTCTCCCAACCTAGAACACAAGATGCTGCACTTTCCCCTGACTCCCCCATGCCTACATGGCAGTGTCTGCTTATTTCCCATTTGCCCATGTCTCCCAGCCATCAAGACCACCAACCAGAGCCCCCCCCCTCAACATAGCCACCACTGCTGACCTCAGGATCACAGAGAACAAAAGCAGCACAGAGTCTCTGCCCCTGACTCTAGAGACTGCACTCGGGGTAGCAGTGACCTACACTGCTCAAAACTGTCATTTGGGACTGGTGATCTTCCTCCAATGGAAACGAAAGAAAGGTAATTGCCAGGACCCACCCTCTCCACAAGCTTCCCAACTGGAGGTTTTTCAGACTCCACCTGCAGCAAATTGAAGGTGCTTCTTCAAAATGCAGATCTCAGTGTGAGAAGTGGCTTTTGCCCACAATCCCAGCAATTTGGGAGACTGAGACAGGAGGATCACTGGAGCTCAGGAGCTTGAGACCACCTCAGACAACTTAATGAGACCTCATCTCTACAAAAAAAATCAAAGAAATTAGCCATCAACCATAGCACTTTTCTGTAGTCCAAGCTCCTCAGGAGGCTGAGGCAGAAGGATCACTTGAGCCCAGGAGATCAATGCTGTGGTGAGCCCTGATCCTGCTACTGGGTAACAGAGTGAGAACTTGTCTCAAAAAAAAAGAAAGAAAAGAAAAATGCAGACCCCTGCTGGGCTTCCCAGAACCAACCAAGTCAGACCCTGAGGTCTGTGCCTGGGAATCTGTGGTTTTGAAAGGCTCCTCGAGTGAAGTCTGTACAGGATAAATTTTGAGAACCACCAATCCCTCTCCCCACAATCAGACTGTTTTTGAGTTATTCTCTCTTGACTTAGTCATATCTCACCAATCTTAACCTTTCTGTTCATGGGGAGGGCAAGGCCTCCTCAGGGCAAAGTGGAGAAAGAACAGGAGGGACCAGAAGGTAGCTTAGCTCAGCAAATATTGGTCAACTGCCCACATGTCAGGGCCCAGTTGGACATTGGAAATGCAAAAGTGGTCAGAGCATGGATTCTGCTTTGATGGAGCTCAGTTAGGGAAGTGGGGAGAGTGTCCATTGCCTCAAGAGTGAAGTGTTTCATTGAGAAAGAACTACAGTAGCATTTAAGAAGGTGAGCAGAAAGGTGAGGTAATCAGGGATGACTTCCCAGAGGAAGTGAAATTTGTAACAGTCTCAAAGAATAACAAGAATTAACCAGGCAAGGGATGAAGTTGGTGTAGTGGTTCCTCATTTTCCTTCTGAGTGGTGGAAACCATTCCGGGTGCTGTAGGAAATTGATCTGGAATTACTATGAAGATAATCTGTGAAGAAAGTTGTTTCGTCCTATCAGATAATGATGCTCAGAGGTGAAGAGCATAGAGAGCAGACTGCCTGCAATCCTGACTTCATCCCCTAGCTAGGGACACTTTAGCACATGGTAGGAATGCTGTGTGCCTCAACTTCCACATGAGAAGAGGATGATAACAACAGGACCTGTGTGAGGTTATCCTGATGATGAAAAGCGATGCATTCGGAATAGATCCTAGTACAGGCTATGGACCATAGGAGCATCATTCTCATGCATATGAAGCCACAATCAACATAGTGGCACAGTGTGGGCATCCACGCCGGCTGATGAAAGACAAGAGAAACACCCACATGCAGCAGGATGAATGCATTCCCACCTATGCGAGAGTTTAGTTGGTTAAAATGTCACCTTTCTAATCAAAGGGGGGAAATGAGTCATTCAATAAATGGTACTTGGACTGTGATCAGCCATCTGAGAAAAAGAAAGTATCTTCCAACATCAAAATTTGTACCAAAATAAATTCCACAGGGATCAACTACCTAAATGAGGGGCAAAAATAACCCTAGTTAGAAGAACACATTGAGATTATTTTATAAGCATGGAATGGGAAAAACTCGAGTATGACATAACCCAAAATTATAGATAAAAATATTGACAAATTCAACTACATGATGTTTATTTTTAATTTTGCAAAGCAAAAAACACTGGTTTCTCCTGAGAATGAGAAAGTGGTGGAGATCCTTGAAGAGGATCTGTGCCGTGGTCATTGAGAAAGTAGGAAGTGGAACTTCAGGATTTGACTCAGATGAGAAACCATAAATCCATAAGAACATCATAGTACTTGATTGTGTTTTCTCCCAACAGTATTCAACTGTTCAAGTTTAGCAGCCTATGTTGATGAGGAATTGTGTTGACCTGTTGCTACCAGAGACCAGAAATAACAGGGCCTTAAATGAGGCAAAGTTGTTTTTTTGTAATTTTTCTCTTCTTGTAAAAGAACCTGGAAGCAGACAGCAGAGGCCAGCATTCATAGGCACTCAGGCTTCTTACCTTTCTGATCCATCATCCTTGTTACTGGGTTCTGTCCTGAAAGTTGCCTCATGGTCTGAGATGGCTGCTGGAATCCTAGCCTTTATTTCTGTTGCCCAATGTGCAGGCCTGATAATGAGAAAGAACAGGCTGTAGGGATGTTTGCCATGTTTTACTGCTGCCTGTCACCTAGAAGTCTCATGTTGTCTTGGAGGGAACGGGGATAAGAAAGCTATTTGCAGGGACTGTCTCTCCTCCTGCCCACTCTCCTTGTCTGTGACAGAAAGCATGGGATCTTCCTTCTAGGGGCTGTGTACATGGGTTATGAATGGAAATTCTGGGGTAT
Organism: Carlito syrichta; assembly: GCF_000164805.1. NCBI lineage: Eukaryota > Metazoa > Chordata > Mammalia > Primates > Tarsiidae > Carlito > Carlito syrichta. The sequence continues at coordinate 166 of NW_007233798.1, read as the reverse complement.
CTGGTCCTGGGAAATGGGAAAAGGAGGGAAGGAGTGGGTGTCCACCTCAGTGATGATTCCTGTGGTATAAGCTAGCTCCAGTGCTCACTGACTTGGATTCTCAATGTCTTGGTCTAGAGACTTGTGGGATAATGTCTCCCACTCAGAGCTTACTCAGGGGGACATG
>NW_007233797.1:0-6007 GCF_000164805.1 Carlito syrichta | reverse complement strand
CGCCAGGTGGGTCTCGAACCCGTGGGCTCAGGCAATCCACTCACCTCGGCCTCCCAAAGCGCAGGATTACAGGCTGAACCACCGAGTCCGGCCCTACTGATATTTCATTAGTACTCTATTTTTGTATTTATATTATAAAAGGAGACTGTTTTGTATGTTTGGTTTTGTACTATCTTTGTCAAGACTCATTGTTCCAATTGTGCAATCTTTGTGAAATAAATTATGGAATCTTCTATCTTTTTATATGCTCTGAATGAATGTACATACTATGGGAATTAGGGACTTCTTTAAAATTGAAAAACACTTATCCATAAGCCATTGACTCTTAGCTTATTTTTTAAAAAAGAGTTTGACACATGGAGAGATTTCAGCCTTTGTCCATTATTTCTAAGTTACTCAGGTTTTCTGCTTCCTATTGAATCAATTAAAAAAAAAAACTTAGCCATCTGATTTTTTAAGTTATTTAGCATAGCCTTATAAATAATATTTGATTATAATTCAAATGTAAAATCTGTTAAACATTCCTTCTCATTTGTAATTTTGCTCATTTTGTTTACCTTTATTAGATTTGTGTTTGTTTTTCCTCAAATAACTAGCTCCTATATATATCAATTGTATCCTTTTAATTTTTTTATAATTAATTGATTATAATATGCATAATTTTCCTAGACCTGTAAAACTTATTTGCATTGATTTTATTTTTTAAATAATTTAAGATTTTATAACAGAAAAAATAACTTGGAACACAGTTTTTTCATACAACATATTTATAGTATTTTCTAAATAGCATATAGTTGGGATTTTGACTATGTAATTCATCCAATAATTAGTACAACATTTCAACAACTTGTAGCTTTATTGGTTAAAACTTTGATAATTTTTATTTTCTAGTTTTATTGTAGATTCTTCACTGAAGTTTTCTACTTTGTGTGATTTAATGAGTTTTTATTGAGAATTTTAAGATCAACATTTTAAATCACTCCAAAGACTTTTGAATAAAATATATTTTCTCGATTTGCATACAGATAGTGTTAGCAATTAAATCAACTTGATTATCCAATTGTAAAATAATACCATTAAATAATAAATGATATCATAATTAACTGTCAATGTTATTATGTATACTATATTCACATATGAAAATGCATTATATTCACTAATTATCACAGAAATGCTAATTAAAATAACAATAAATTATCACCTTACCTCAGTTAAAATGGCTGAAGAGTATCTGGAGAAAGGGGAAAGAATACTCATTCACTGCTGGTGAGAATGTAGATGAATAAAGCCTCTATGGGAAAAAAGTTTCCATAGTCCACATCTCAAAAAACTAAAAATAGAACTATTATGTGATCCAGCCATCCCACTGCTGGGTATAAATCCAAAAACAGGGAAATCAATTTATTGAAGAGAAGCCTGCATTCTAATATTTGTTCAAGCACTGTTCACAATCACCAAGATATGGAATTCATCTACGTTTCCATCAATGGGTTTATGGATAAATTATGGTATATATACACAATGGAATATTATCTCACCATAAAGAAGAATAAAATTCTGTCATTTGAACAGAATTGAAGGTCATTATGTTAAATGAAATAAGCCAGGGACAGAAGGATAAATATCATTTATTACTCATATGTGAGAGTTAAAATTTTTTAAATATATATTTTATTTTTAAAATGTGGGGTACAATTCGGTATTAGGTATATAAGTGGACATTGTACAGGTAAATTTTGGGTCTCCCATTGGTCACCACTTTGCCTGATTTGAGAACAGGTACCCTTATTGATGTTGTGTCCCAACTGCCACCCTGGCAGTATCCTGCTACTGCCAATCCTTCTCTTACAGTATTATGTTAAATGCGGAGTCCGCTTATGAAATATGGTGCTCTGTTCTTTATTTCTGTGATAGATCACTGAGTATTATATACTCTAAATTCACTCAAGTTGCTACGGAGTCCTTATGTTTATCCATCTTTATGGCTCTGTAATACTCCATGTATATGTTCCACCTTTTTTAAAAATCTAGTCCAGTTTCGATGGGCAGCATAGTTGGCCCCATGTTTTTGCTGTTGTGAATAGTGCTGCAATAAATGTGTGTGCAGGTTTCTTTTTGGTAGAATGATTTGAATTACTCTGTGTATATTCCCAGTAGGGAGGATTGCGGGGTCATACAGAATGTCAATTTCTAATTATTTTAGAAATTGTCACACTGTTTTCAATAGATGTTGAACTAGTTTGCATTCCCACTAGTAGTATAGAAGCATTCCATTTTCTCCCATTCCTTGCCAGCGTCTGTTGTTGTTTGTTTTATTAATCATGGCCATTCTTACTGGGGTTATATGATATCTCAATGTGGTTTTAATTTGCATTTCTCTGATGATTAGTGAAGCTGAGCACTTTTTCATGTGTCTGTTGGCTGCTCATATATCTTGTTTTGAGAAGTGTCTATTCATGTTTTTTGCCCATTTTTTTAATGAGACTGTTTGCTTGTTTGTTTGTTTGTTTTTTCCTTTTGGCACATTTGGGTTCCCTGTAGATCCTGGATGTTAGGCTTTTGTCAGAAATACTTAGGCAAATATTTTTCCCATTTGGTCGGCTGTCTCTCTGCTCTCTTGATGGTTTCTCTTTGCTTTGCAGCAGCTTTCAGTTTAATGAGGTCCAACTTGTCTGTCATATCTCCTATGCCATGGACATCTGGAAATAAAAAATTTGATCTCTTGGAGGTAGTGAACCAAATGTTGGCTATCGGAGGTTGGGGAATGTAGTGGAATCAAGGATAAAGAGGGCTTGGTTATTGGGTAAAAAAAATACAGTTAGATAGAAGGGACACGATCTAGTGCTTGGGAGCACTATAGAACCAATACAATGAACAATAATTTATTATTGTATATTTCAAAATAACTTGAGGAGTGATAGGGAATCTTCTCAGCATAAAGTAATGGTAAGTGTCTGAGGTAATGGATATATCAATTATTCAGATCTAATCATTACACATTGTATGTTTGTATCAAAATGTTACATGTATCTCATTAATATGTGCAACTATTTATATGCACATTTATTCAGAAAAATTAAAAATATTGAAAAATATTCTCAAAAATATTAAAATATATATTATATTTTATTCAAATCCACATTATATATTTTTCCTACTAGATGATTGGAAATAATCATTTAACTTTTTCCTTTCGGATACAAGTTTTCCCCTCAGTGTATTTATCTTCTTTGCTTAATGAAAATTCCTCCTGTGGTCTGACAGATCACTTGTTACTATTTTTCAGTCCTATACTACTAGCATATTTTACCTCAATGCTGTTTCTGGGGTATTTTAATGAGTGAGTGGCCAAGATAAAACCAAGTGTTATGAGCTGGGTTTTTTTCCCCTCATACCATCCCTGGTCCAGGCACAATGCCTGACATATAGCCCTGGTTAAAAATAACTGTGAAATGAATTATTGAAGGACCTTCCATGGCTCTTTCTAACTGAAATGTAATGCCAGCATTTGGTGCCTTCAGTCTCTCAATTTCTTGCCTTTGAACTCATGGATTATCTAAAGATACAAAATTACATTCATGTCAATCATTTCATAGTTTACCCTACTAGCTTTATCTACATATATCAGCTCAGGTTGCCATGCAAAATATAAAATACTGGGTGGTTTAAACAACAGAAATGTATTTCTCTCGGTTCCGGAGGCTGAAAGTTAAGGTGATCACTCTTAGATCTCTTCTCTTGCCTGGCAGGAGGCAACCATCTCACTATGTGTTCCTGTGATCTCTTATTTGTGTGCTTGCTACGGAGTTTGTACTCTCCAGTGTCTTTTTTGATAAGGACACTGATGCCACCATGAGGGCTCCACTCTCATGTCTCATTGAAGGCTATGGGTTTAATATCTGTGTTTTAGGGGAGTGCAAATATTCAGTCTAAAATGTGCAATTATTCTTAAGGAACATATTGTTTGTATGTAACTGTTATTGAAATGTATACAATAGAACTTTAATGTGTATTATTCAGATGCTTATTTCTTTTATTGATCACTGCTTTTGAAATTAATTCTTATTTATACTGTAGCAATAAATCATTAACTTTTACTTGTACATTATTAAGTATTAAAATGTATTTATTGTGCTATTGATGGATATTTGAATTATTTCAATTTTAAATAATTTTGGAAAAGTTTGTTATAAATATCTTTGTCCATGTTTTTTGGTTGTATATAGTTTTTCCCGAGTGTATACGAGGTATAGAATTACTGGGTGGGCATACAACATAAAATTTAGTATATAAATCATTAAATTGTTTTCCAAAAGAGTTGCAGAAATTTATATTCCTATCACCAGTCTAATCTTATTTACATCACTTCACATCTTCATCAATATTTGCTATTTTTTTATTTTAAATATTTCAATCTGATGGGTGAGTTAATAAGAGCTTTTCACACTTTTTTTTTTTTTTTTGAGTTGGGGTCTCACTCTGTTGCCCAGACTGGAGTGCAGTGGCGGCTCCCGGTCACCGGAGCCTTGACCTGCTGGGCTCCGGCGATCCTTCCGCCTCAGCCTTCCGAGTAGCCGGAATAACAGGAGCACGCTACCACGCCCAGCTAATTTTTTGATTTTACTGTAGATATGAGGTCTCGCCTGCCCAGGTGGGTCTTGAACCCGTGGGCTCAGGCAATCCGCTCACCTCAGCCTCCCAAAGGCATGGGATTACAGGCTGAGCCACCAAGCCCGGCTGTTTTTCACACATTTAAGGACTACTTATGTTTCCATTACTTTGCAATGCCTATTTATGTCCTTTGCCTACTTTTTCTATTGTGTTGCTTGTGTTTGCCCTGTCGATTCATATGAAGCCTGTGTCCAGGTACTTTTCAAGTGTTATTTTTACAGATATTTTCCACAGAATCCTTTGCATCTATTTCTCAAATTTATGGCTCTTATTGAGATTTCAATTAGAAGTATAATCAATAAGTACAAAAATTTTAGAAAATGATACTTTTAGGAAACTGAGTTTTTCTATTCATGGATATGATACATCTGTGCATTTCTTTAAATCTTTTTTATTTTTTATTTTAGATTCAGGAGGCATATATGAGTATTTGTTATATGGACATGTTGTATAGTGGGAATTGAGTTTCAGGTTGCCCATTCCCCTGATAGTGAATATTGCGCAATTTAGGTAGTTTCTGAACCCTAAACCTCCTTCCCCCTTATTGGTGTCCCCAGTGTCTATCATTTCCATCTTTGTGATTGTTTGGCTCCCACATGAGTTAGAACATGCGGTATATTGTTTTCCATTTCTGAGTCCATTTACTTAGTATGATGATCTCCAGCTTCATTCACATTACTGCAAAGAAAATTTCATTCCTTTTTATGGTTGTGTAGCATTCCATGGTGTATATACACCACATTTTTCAACTGATCTGTTGATGGGCATTTAGGTTGATTCCACATCTTTGCAATTGTGAATTTTAATTTTTCAACAAAGTTTTACCTTCATTTCCATCACAATCTAGTGTACATTCTGAAGATTATTCTTTTAGGTAACAAACATTTTTGGCTTATTAGAAACAATGTCTTTTAATAAAATATTACCTTTTTGTATGTAGAAGTGTGATCAAGACCTTGGATATAAACATTTTATCCAAATAAAATACTGAACTCTTATTAAATATATCAATATATATGAAAGTTTTTTGAAGATCTCAACATAAATAATTATGTCATTTATCTAAAAAGAATTTTTTTCTTCCTTTCTTATCCTTATATTTTTACTCATTTCTCTTTTATAATTATCATAATCAGTTTTCCAGTAGGGTTTTTAATGGGGATATTAGTATTCTTGACTTGTTAGAGCTTTTAAAGTTAGTTGTTTAACTATTTCACTTTTTGTTTACTAGAAATATTCTGTTTTATGCATGTAGTCTATTCTGATTATCATTCACTTGATGAAAATTTGGCTTGTCTTCTATATTTGACTTTTACAAATTACACTTCTGTGAAAA
>NW_007233796.1:0-6438 GCF_000164805.1 Carlito syrichta | reverse complement strand
CAAATGAGAGAGAGATCCATTACTTAAATACCTTAGAAATTATATATAGTATATCAAAAATTAGAAGCTGGGTATACCAAAGGTTTAAGTCATGGGAGCATTTGACATTTCTCCTGTGAATTTTTTACTTTAGGCAACATAAGTGGACAATTTGTAAAGTAAAACACAAACATTTGGTGTCAAAATTATCAGACTGTTCTGCCTGCATTCATCAAAATAATCAGAATTTTTAAAAAAAATTCACCAATGCCACACAGGGTAGATGGCCTAAATGGTGGTATTTTATGTTAAAGTCAGCCTGGTCTAGAGCTGACTCCTTACACACTTCAGTGTTGGCTTAAAGGTTTCTCCACACAGAATGAGCTTTCACCTGACTGGATGTGTGGACAGACCACCCCCCACTCTTGCACCAAGGAGGTGCATCTCAGTCAGTCCCTGAGCCAGACTCCAACCACAGCCAGCCAGTGGCTGCTTGCCCTGTTCAAACAAGGCACATGAAGCCATCACCAGTTATCAGTCTCTACATTTCCTCTTGCCTCCTGCACATCATGGCCTGTTTCTATCCATAAACATCATCAGGTCTCGTGGCAGCGCCCAGTCTCTGAGTTGATTTTGTCTCAGGGGCTGCTGGATTCACGAATCGTTCTTTGCTCAATTAAACTCTGTTAAGTTAAATTAAACTCTGTTAAGTTGAACTAATCTCTGTTAAGTTGAATTTGTCTAAAATTTTATTTTGACATTTGAGATATAGTGAAAAATATTGCTTGAAGGAGAGATATGAGATGCCCCAGAATTGCATCCTAAGCTAGATGAAGTTTGAAGTAAGAAAATGGTACAGACAGTATCATCTGGGAAAGACAAGGAACAGTATGCTTCTGGGATGCTGGGATGGGGCAGGGAGGGAGGGAAATGGGAACAGAGGGGGAGAGAGATGAGGGGGAGAGGAAGAGAGATAGAAGAGAGGAGGAGAAAGGGAGAGATAGTGAGGAGGTGGAGAGGAGAGAGACCAGAGTGAAGGAAAGGGGGGAGGGAGCATGTCACACAACATGTGGAACCAGAACACCAACATCCACACTTCAAGCTGTGCCCTACGGCCTTGCCACTTAACTGTGGCCCAGGCAGCACTAGTGTCTACTAGAAACTAAAAATGCAGGCTCCCAGGCCTCCCTCAGGGCTACTGAATTAGAATCTGCCATTTGACAGGTGACTTGTCCCATGTTAAGGTTTGAGGATAGCTCCCATGGCCTTGTCCCCTTGGTTCTGCTCCCATGGCCCTGCTCCCATGGCCTTGCTCCTGTGGCCTGTTCTGTGGCCCTGCTCCCGTAGCCATGCTCCTGTGACCTTGCTTCCAAGGCCTCGTTCCCATAGCCCCAGTCGTCAGGCCTTGCTCCTGTGGCTGGAGCTCCAGGAAGGATGAGCGCTGTTCCTCCACAAGTCAGCTGGTGGTGAGTTGGTAGGAGCTCACGGTCCATGGAGGCAACCTCTCACCCAGTCATCCCTTCCAGCTGGTTCCTGTGGTGACAGGAATCTGCTCTCTATGTGAAGAGAGGCCAGCAAAGTTCACTTGGCTCTGCCCAGGGCAACAACGGAGACCAGAGGGACCAGTTATTCTGAGTGAACAGAAGCTGATCAATCCCGAAAGCAGAGTCTCTAGAAAAACATGGTCAAACATATAAAGACAAATTTTGTTCACGAACCTTCTCTTGCTCCATCACAGAGAGGTCACATTGGTATTTAGAAGTATCCTGTATCAAAAAAATAGAATTTATTTTTATGCATTTTGCATAATAAACTAACATTTCTTTAGCGTCTAAGCCATGCTTTTGCCAGAAATTTGATGATCTAACATCAAAAGAAACATTAGAAACATAAGCAACAAACAAACAAAACCGAAAACCCTACTCTTTTTGTTTGCTTGTTTTTCAGGGCTCAGGTATTGATTTGGGGGGTCCTGGGAAGAGACTAGGAAAGATAAGAATACATCACTATTACAACTATGCATTTTGGTTTTTAAAATAAGTGGTCAATTTTTGTTTAGTTTATCTTTCTAAAAATTGAAATGGGGCACAGAATATGAATCATTTTATCAGGATAAGAACTGCTAAGTGTGAAACAAATAAAATATTACAATTGGTGAAAAAAATAGAAACTCTGTTGGGAGGAACAGGACTGACTCATAACTCTCACCATGGTAGAAGAGGCATTGGCATCACCCCCAACCAGCTCAAGGGGCTGTCCTGGTCACACGAGTCATCAGGTGCAAAATGGCATCATGGCAGGAGTAGCCCAGATGAAATTCACTTATGTATTACTTGATATGTATTACTTGATATAATTGTTGTGCATTTGACTTAACTACAAAATAAGTTGTATCCTGATATTGAAACTATGAACTTCAAGGCAAAGTCTGCATTTTTTTCACCCAAGTACTAACCAGACCCAACCCTTCTCAGCTTCCGAGACCCGACAAGCTCAGGTGTGTTCAGGATGGGAAGACCGTAAACTACAGTCTACATTTCTATTTATGCTGATAGTTTTGACAGCAGGGATCCCTGAAAGAGTCTTAGGTGTCATAAATGGTCCAAGACTGCACACAGCTAGAGAACGCTGGCATGCATTGTCTTAGTCTGTTAGAGTTGCTATAGCAAGACATCCTAGACTGGGTAATTTACAAGCAACAGAAATGTATTTCCCAAAGTCCTGAAGGCTGGAAGTCCAAGATCAGGGTGCGGGCAGATCTGGAGACCAGTGAAAGCTGCCGCCCTCTTTTATGCGAGAGGGTAAGCCCTGGGCTTTCAGAGGCAAATGACCTGTTTTTTCCTCATTGGTGACAGATGACTTAAGCAACTGAGCACATCCAGTGTATTTCTCAAGTGGGGCATTCTGGCAAGCACTTTCAAGCCAACATTTATTTACAGATGATCCATGAGCCTGCATTTGATTTTATGTACATGCCAAGTGCAGATAATGAGGCTAACCATTTGATCATTGGGCTCTGGCCTTGGTCGATTGTAAGTAAATAGAATTCTCAGAGGAAAAGGAAAAGCAAAACAAATGTCCTTTCACTCTTCATTTAGATGGGTTAGGGTGCTCCCGCTGCGCTGGAGGGAGCTGCCAGACACATGTTCTATTTCCTCCCTGAAGAAGTCACTCGTTGACAGTTTATGTTCTATATTGGGATTTTAGATTCTGGAAGGTTTCCTTGAATTTAGATTTGATGGGAGGTTTGTAATGAGCAAAGTTTATTTTGTTTTTGGAATGCTTCTCTGACACACTTCAAGGCTCTGTCCATCTCAGGTGTGCTGATGTCAGGATTCACATCTTGAGACACACAACATTGTCAGGCACAGGAAAGCACCAGGGTGCCCATGACACTGAGCTGCTCCCATCTTGGGAAAGCCATGCAGGACTCACAGAACAGGACAGAGCAACTGGCCATCAGAGCCCTGGCGAGCCTCCTCCACAGTGCCTGAGGTGGGCAGGGCGTCCCTGCCTGCCAGTGCCCCGTCTTCCAGTATCTCTGTAGGGAGTCACAGAGTGCTTCTCCATGTGTATGCTATGCTGTGCTGTGGTTTGTGCCTCCTGACGCTCTTCCCCATGGTACCCCACAGGTTTTCTCACTCCCAACCTGACTTCTAGGAAGAATCCCTGGCAATAGCCATCCATCACAGACACCTGTGCCATGCTGGGCCTCTCTCCAATGCTGAAAAGGGAATTCTAATTCTGGGCCACTGGATGGAATTAGTTGATTTTTCAATCATGTTCCCTTTTTTGTGTGTTTGTTTTTTGTTTTTTCATATGAAGTGACTTTCTTTCAGGAACTCTGGTGACTTTCCCAAAGCTGCAAAGTGAGTCACCTGTGAGCGTTCTGCTATATACATACATTCTTCTGAAATATAATTTGGAATCCTGAATGAAACCTCACTCTTCTTCTTCCTTTTATCTTGTATTTTCTCCAAAACCCCTTTGCAGAATAAGCATATTAAAAGCTAAGAATAATGATAAATATCTTATGGGTAATGATAAATATCTTATAGGACTTTTGAAAGACTTGAATATTTAAAGATCAACTTTGTAGCCTTGTATGAATTCATATCCCCAGGTAATGTAACACATATTATGTAACTTCTGTTGAAATTACAGTAGAGTTTGAATATTATACCTATATAACCTAAGCAGCCCTTTATCATGTTAAATCTAAAACATTAAATCCTCACCAAGTGTGTATGGAGCATTTCTGACAGAAGCTTCCACCCTACCCAGCAGGTGTGCCCTTCCATCCATGTGACCAAGAGCCCCACTGGGGACAGAAAGCACAGAGGGAAAGTGCAGGTCAGCAGACATGCGCCCCAGCTGTCACGTACTGCTGGGTGATGTGGCACCCCACCATGTCATACTCAGGGGCTCAGGACTCCCAGTCACCCACCGATCAGCCCCTTTCCCACCTCAAGGGCTTTGCTTAGTGAGGCTCCATGGGGTTGTGAAGTTTTGGAATCTGTGCATGTTCCATGTTAGCGTCTGAAAACAGCAGTGTCCAGCACCTTCCCCTCCCAAACTCAACTCATGAAATCTGCATGATGACCAATGGTTGCAAACATGTCCCACATTCTCCCAACCCTCTGGGGCAACTTGAGGGTCAGGGCCCTACTGAGGTGGCCTCGTGCAGGGGCCTTAGGGTGCAATCACATCTTACCAGTTAAAGTCTCTAATACCTTGTGTACAGAGCAGAGTGCATACCCTGTGTGCATCTATGTAGCATTCAAAATTAACATTCCAAGCTAGACTTAATTTAACATGAACCAGCTGTTGGCCCAAACAACTTCCTTTTATTTTTTATGTTTCGGTGCCCTCTACAATCATTGTCAGTGTATCTCCTTGAACTTGCCCTCCACATATGAGTACATGGTATAATTAATCACCTTGCTTGTTTTGTTCCTTGGTGATCACAAATTACATTCTATTGAATGTAGCTTAGTGGAAAGGATATCCATTTTTCCAAATCCCATTATTCTAGAAAGGAAGCCCCTAGGTGGAAATTAGTTCAAGGTTTCATGAGTAGCAACGGGGATACACATGGAAGAGTGACTTGGGGGACTGATCTCTTTCCCTTCTCCCCTGAGGCTCTGGCCGGTGCCGTGGGGCATGTCCATGAGGGCATCAAACCTGCTTCTCTTCCTCAGAAGCTCTGCACTAAGGAGGAGTACAGCAGCGGCTTTTCTCAGGACACCATCCAGCATGCCTCAAGGTTACTGGTCAGGGTGTGGGCAGACTGGCGTTCAGCTAGAACAGCTGGACGACTGGTCTTCTGCTGGCTACCTACACACACCATGTGTGTGTATGTCTGTGTGTGTGTGTGTGTGTGTAGTTTTTAAATTTTGAAAAGAAAGTTTTACTTGAAAACAAGTTGCATATGCATTGCTAGCTATTTAAGGCAATTTAGGCATCTAAAACAATTTATCCAATAATTCATTCATTTATACAAGAAACATTAATTTAATACCTTCGGCATTCAGGCCCTGAGAATACAAGCCTGGAGACCCGGTTCTGAGCTCCACGCTGTTATGGTGACTTCTGACGCACCTTCATATTAGAACAGGCAATCATGAGGGTGGACCCGACATACCCGGGGTTTCTACATTTGACATCCACATTGCAGTCTACATTTTGCATGAGGCTCCTTTTCTAGAGAGTGTGGTATTGATAAAGATGGAGAAGTATGCCTGGGAAATGTGAACTGGGAACCCACAGCATGTGTCGTGACATGTGTGACCACAGTAGGCTCATTGACACAGCTAAAGGGTATGGAGGGTGGTCCAGTAGGTGGTCACAATACCAGCGACGTGTTGTGCTATACTCCATCCATCAGACACCACGACTTCTACTACTAAGGGCCTGGCACTGTGCTTCATGCTTTATATACTAATTATAACATATAATAATGATAATAGTTATCATTTATTGTGCTTTATGTATGAAGCAGACTGCATGGCAAACTGCTAATCTCCCAATGGCATAGTAAAAGGCATTATCACCTAACAGGGAGGTGCTGATAATAGTTTTGGGGTTTTTTGTTTTGTTTTCTTTTTTTCTAGCCTGATCTTACTCTTTCACAGTGGTGTGATAATGGCTAACTCTAGCCTCCAAGCCTCCAACTCCTGGTCTCAAGTGATCCTCCTACCTCAGCCTCCAGAATAGCCGGGATTACAGGGCAAACCACCATATACAGCTAATTTTTTTATTTTTTTGTAAAGATGAGGTCTCACCATGTTGCCCATGCTGTTCTAGAACTCCTGGGCTCAAGCAGTCCTCCCACCTCGGCCTCCCAAAGTGCTAGAATCATAGGCATGAGCCATCACACCCAGACTTACTTCTTAATAGATACTCATTGAATGAAAGACTGGATGGCCATGAATGGCATGCTGGCAGAAAATAGCAGAT
>NW_007233795.1:0-6995 GCF_000164805.1 Carlito syrichta | reverse complement strand
CGACCTTTACAATGAAAACTACAAAACACTGCTCAAAGAAATCAAAGCCGACATGAACAAGTGGAAAAATATCCCATGCTCATGGATCGGAAGAATCAACATTGTGAAGATGTCCATCTTACCTAAGGCAATCTACAGATTCAATGCAATACCCATTAAATTACCAACAACATTCTTCTCAGACCTAGAAAAAACAACACAGGAATTCATATGGAAACACAAACATCCAAGAATAGCCAGAACAATCCTCAGCAAAAAAAACAAAGCAGGTGGTATCACAATACCAGATTTCAAACTTTACTATAAAGCTACAATCATCAAAACAGCTTGGTATTGGTACAGGATCAGGCATATAGATCAATGGAACAGAATTGAGATTCCAGAAGCAAAACCTCAATTTCTCAACCAACTCATCTTTGACAAAGCCCTCACCACCTACCAATGGGGAGGAGAACCTATTCAGTAAATGGTGCTGGGAAAATTGGCTGACCACATGCAGAAGATTGAAACAGGACCCCTATCTATCCCCATGCACAAAGGTTAACTCCAAATGGATCAGAGACCTAAATGTAAAACCTCAAACCATAAGAACCTTAGAAAAGGAAGGAAATACTCTCATGGAAATCGGAACTGGCATCCAATTCCTGTACAAAACCCAAAACCCACAGGACTTAAGAGAGAAGATAGACAAATGGGACCTTATTAAACTGACAAGCTTCTGCAAAGCCAAAGAAACCATCAAGAGAGCAGGGAGACAGCCTACAGACTGGGAAAAAGTGTTTGCCAACTCTAGGTCTGACAAAGGCTTAACATCCTGGATCTACAAGGAACTGAAGCGTACTGAAAAGAAGAAAACAAACAACCCCATTATAAATGGGCAAAGACATGAACAGACACTTCACAAAAGAAGACATTCGAGCAGCCAACAAACACATGAAGAAATGCTCAACCTCACTAATCATCAGGGAGATGCAAATCAAAACCACACTGAGATACCACCTAACTCCAGTCAGAATGGCAATTATCAACAACTCAAAAAATAACAGCTGCTGGAGAGGGCGTGGTGAAGGGAACACTTCTACACTGTTGGTGGGAGTGTAAACTAGTGCAACCTCTGTGGAAAGCAGTATGGCGATTCCTAAAAGCTCTAAATATTGACCTTCCATATGACCCTGCAATCCCCCTACTGGGAATATACCCTGAAGAACACAAATCACTCTATAAAAAAGATACCTGTACACGTATGTTTATCGCAGCATTGTTCACAATAGCAAGAACCTGGAAACAACCATGCTGCCCATCAAAAGAGGACTGGATTAAAAAATGTGGTACATATACACAATGGAATACTACGCAGCCATAAAAAAGAACAAAATCATGAATTTCGCTGCAACCTGGATGGAACTAGAGTCTATAATACTGAGTGACCTCTCACAAAAACAAAAATCCGAATATCACATGTTCTCACTCATATAATGGACCTTGAACATCCAATGCAATACTATGAGAAAATGACAGATGGTACTGGGAAACTATGGGGGGGAGGGGGATGGGATTAACAGTAGCAAATATCTGTCGGGGGATGGGAAAACACTTCTTATCTACAGGGTGCCTGAATGAAACTTCATTGTACACCTAACCCTTAACTGTACCCCACAAAACCATAATAAAAAATACTGATTAATGAAAAAAAAAAAGAAATAGAATAAAGAATTTGACTTTAAAAAAAAAAATTATTGAGACTTTGTGTCATTATTTATTTTTAATTTTTAAAATTTTTATATTTAAGAAACAGGCTTGCTAAATGTTAAACTTTGTCTTTCAGACAAAATGAAGGTAAAGTAGTTCAATATTTAAATTAAAGTTATGTGGAAATTGTTGAAACAAAATTTATATATATTATAAATTTATATAAATTTATATATATATATGCACCTATACATACACACTTATGTCTGTAAATCCTCTTACTCACACATGGTGCTTTGGTAAGTTTATGGGATTATTTTTTATTAATAGATTGTCTTTAACATAGTTTCCAATATGAAGGCACTGATTAATAAAAATAATGTTGGGAACCTGATCTGAATTATTTATTTCTACAATCTGTGCACCCATTTTAGTGTTCAAGCATTCAATAAATACTTTTTGATTAAGTGAATATCTAGAATATTGTGCAACTATTCAAATAGTGTTAACAATATAGATATAAAAATGCCTCTATATTCCACTCACTACTAAAAATTATTATGCACAGAGAAATGTAGGAAAAGAAACAACATAAAAATTGAAACTAACTTATTTTTGATAAATAGAAATTATTTTTCTTCTACTTTTTTTGAATATTGCATTTCTTTGAAAAATATATGTAAAATTAAATATATGTGTGTATTTCTCAACCATGAAGTCTATTCATAGAACTCATTGAGAGAAAAATATTTTAGAGTTCACATCAAAATATTATGTAATTTCCTAAGCACACTACTTTAATTGTATTTTGTGTAACTTATATGAAAACTACACTCAATGGGAAAAAATTAGAAACATTTATTATTTTTGTTTTTTTGGGGTTGTAGTGTCACCCCATTGCCCAGACTGGAGTGCAGTGGCATGCTCACTGTCACCCAAGCGGCAACCTGCTGGGATCTAATGATCCTTCCGTCTTGTCCTTCCAAGTACCAAGAACTACAGGCATGCGCTACCCCGCACGGCTAATTTTTAAAAAAATTTATTGTAGAGTTGAGAACGTGCCAAGTTGGTAGGGCTGGTCTTGCACTCACAGGCTCAGGGAATCCACTCACCTTTGTCTCCCAAAGTGCTAGAATTACAGGCTGAGTCATTGAACCCGGCCTAAACATTAAATATTTTACATGTTAGTTAATATTCTTTTATCAAAGATTTGGATACAATAGGGCTTTTGGAAACTTTTGCTTCATGTTAGAATATTATATATTATATTTATTTTGTATTTATATAAAAGTATTTAGACAAGAAAATTGAAAATTAAAAAATAATAAGCAAATGACACTAAATGTCATTACTCACATGGTCATAGAATAATGTGCCCTTTGGTTTCTTGCTCAATTTTCTTGCTTTCTTAAAAAGTTTTTCTTACTACACAGCTATAAAAAAGAACAAAATCATGAATTTTGCAGCAACCTGGATGGGACTAGAGTCTATAATACTGAATGATCTTTCACAGGAACAAAGATCTGAGTATCACATGTTCTCATTCATAAGTGGACCTTGAACATCTATCATAATATTTAGAAAAGAATTGACAGTGGTGGGAATCTATGAGGGGGCAGGGAGGGCAAGGGTGGTGGAATTAATGGTAGACAATATCTGTCTGGGGATGGGGGATGCCCCTTATCAACAAGGGTGCCTGAACGGTGCATATTTGTACACCTAACCCTTAAATATACACCACAATTTTAAAATAAAAAAACATGTTTAAAAAAATTTTTAAAAATTCTTACTGACTCAAGCAGGGATTTCTGAACATGATGGCTATGCTTAAAGGTCGAGGCAGTGGTACTGCCTTCACAGTCATGCACTTCTCTTTGCCTGATGGATTCTTTCTTCACTATTTACTTAATGGACAATATTTATTAAGGCCCTAGTGTGTGTGGTGTAGTCTGCAGATATAAAAAGCCCTAATAGGAAATGAATCTGTAGACTTGGCTTCCTAAGAGGATTGCTTAAGTTAGCTGAGCTGCTTCAGACAAATTTATGAATACAATCTATAGACATTCTTACATTGAGATCATCAAGAGGCATTTACTCATTTGTAATTCACACATTCAAATATAAAGTCACTACTAACAAATACACATCACCTATTTGAATATATCCTATAGGTGAGAAATCATCTAGTTCATACTGGAAGCTGCATCTGCAGTTTCTGGGCCATTATCAACTGAATGAGTTAAGAATATGATATTTCCTAGCCAATTTAGATAACTCTGACCACAGTACTTGGTGCCCACCATCAAGAAAGACTGCTGAGATTTAATTCTTCATACCTGTCAAACCTATTTCCATTAGCCAATGCTGAAATATAACCCTCAACTGCTCTACCACACACTCATTCTTTAACTCAACCATCATCAGCATATTGATATGTGCTTCCTTATCCCGGGTCCAACCTTCTTTCTCTCATAAAATGAAATTAATCAGCTTTGCCCTCATAATTTGTCAAGTTTTCCATGTAACAAAGCTCTTCATAATTTCACTTTGCTTTTGTATCTTACCTGAAATCTGATGCATTTTTTATTATGTCACCCTCTGTGAGGTCCCTCTTGCATAATTTTCATATCTACTTTCTTTAACAAATCTTTGTTCCACCGAAGTCTAAATACTTGTGGCCATTCTACCCTAAACTTTCATTGTTTTATTTACTTATTTGACATTACTTGACCTCCTGGTACCACCCATGTTCATTTAGGACAGAACTTTTCCATAATCTATGCACTAATTTTTTCTGAATGTCTTCAAAATGTATATGTATTACCTTCCAAATCTCTTGTATCATAGCTTCTCTTTCTTTTAAAAAAATAGCTATTCTCATTGCAGCTTGTTAATCCCTGCTCACTCCTTGATACATAGATTTCTCTAATTTATTTGTTTTACAGTATGATCATAAGTTCTTTTAGTTTTTTAAATAACTATTTCCACTACAATCACTTTTAAAGCAGAGTCTTAGTCAGTCTTCAGATAGGGAAAAAAAATGGTACTGCAGGAATAGTCAGCCCCACATGACTCCCCAAATTCAGGGGTCTAGCATAAAAGGTGAAGCAAGAGGAAAAAGAAGAAGAAAAAAAAAACTGGTGTATTAGAAGGAAAATTAAGAAAGTATGATCACAAAGTCATACACACACACACATACACATATGGGTTTTGTACATGCACTTACATGTGTGTGTGTACCTATTTACCTTTTAAGGAAGTAGTACTGTTACAATAAAAATTTTAGTCCAGTTACATATAACAGAGTACATATAACAGAGTTTAATGGAGAAAAGAACAAGTAGTAGACCATACTTCCCTCACTACCAGAAAAGGTTCAGGGAGCTCTACTCCACAGCAGACAGGCAACATTTATGAACAGAAAACAGAAGTGATGTACAGAAATAGCTTGATTGGATACAGCTCTGTGTCTGTCTTATTTGAAAATAGTCTGATCAGTTGGCCACCATGATTTACTGAAGTTCAACTTCTATAATTGTCTGAGACTCAGCTAACAGTTGCAAAACTACATTCCTAAGTTAGGATTTCAGTTAGTTTATGTACTCAGGATGTATTTAGCTACATAGGGACTTCAGGACAATTTTAGTTTAATTTAATAGTATTCATCTGTGACAAAGCTTTCTTGAGTAAAAACGGAAGATAACAGAGTTGCTTCCATTATTATTTCAGTCATTATCATCTTCTAGCCTGCTAGAAGGGATGAAGTTTAAGTTTAGTGTAAATAATTTATCTTTGGAGGTGTGATCACATTTCGCTACCTAAAAATTGGTCCCATAGTTATATCAAGCAGGAAAAACACCCGGTAAATAATACAGTTTGTAGTGAGGCAGCTGTTTCTCATTTAAAACTCAAGAAAGGGGGCTTCCAATACTGAAGGGAAGATAGCAAGACTTCATGCAGAGAATTAGTTGTTCATACCACAAGCAGTGTGGGAAAGAAGACTTACTAAAGCACACACTGAAAATTCACAGTCACTGAGGGGATCCTTCTGAGCATTACAGTCATAGAGTTAGGTGATGTAATGCTCTTCAGTTGCTTTATTACTAAGTTATTGAGAAGCTATTCAAAGCGAGGAGACACCATCAACACTATAGATAGAACAGTAAGCATTTTGTATAATAACTTTTGTATCATGGAGCTCTAATTCTAGTAGGTGAAACATCATAAATGTATAAACAATCAAAAGGCAAAACTATATAACATGAGAAAAAGCACAATGGAAGAAATTAAACTGATATGATTTCAAGAAAGGAGTTTCTTTGATTGAGATGGCAATTAGGGTGAGATGTGAAAGAAAAAAGAACCAGTTGTACAACAAAAGAATAGCAAATAATTCCTGGAAGTGGACTCTCGGGCACAAAGATCCTAAATGAGAAATAAGTTTTGCTAGGAAACATAAAAAGGGGCAATTACATTAAAGCTAGTGGGCAGAAGGGAACATGAATTTATAAGCTGAGACTGAACATGTAGGTGAGGCAAAACATGTAGGGCTTGAAAGAGTGAATATGGAGTTTAGAGTTTATTTTAAGTAAAAAAAAGAAGTGATTTAGGGCATTTTAGAGTTTGAATAATGTGATACAATTTTACTTTAAAAACATGATAACCAAGGTTCATGTTTCACAAAAGGAGGATGAACAAGGAGAAAACTTCAGCCATTCCCACTTTGAGGTATTGAACCCGAAAAAATTAAAAATATGACTTTAAAAATGTTTGTACACAAATATCTATAGCAGGTGTCTATTAATAATAACCCTCAACTGTAACAACGCAAACATCCTATCTCACTTAAAATAAACAATCGATTTTTAACATGAAGGACAATTCTCTGAATAATTTGAGTCATAACTAATTCACTAGCCTAAATTAATTTACTCAATTATCTTTTCAACCCTAGGGGTTTTGCTATTCCATCTATGAGAAAGTTTTCATAAATTTCTTCTCACCTAGTTAATTTATAATCTTTCTTCAGATTTGACATCGATCTTCACTTCCTCCATGGAATAACTTCCAAATTCCTCACCATATGTTGCTGTAAGTCCTTGATTACTTAACATCTTTCATTATTATATTATAATCTCAAAGATAACGGTCATCTTTAATTTCCTTACCACCATATTATCAGCAATGAGCACTATTTAGAAATTTATAAGTTTCAATACCTATCAGTAGAATCACTAACATAGACAACACACAATAAATACACCATGTGATATTGGGGTTATGGCTTGTATTACTTATCTATCTGA
>NW_007233794.1:0-5763 GCF_000164805.1 Carlito syrichta | reverse complement strand
CTACCTACCTAGCTCCCTGGCTAACCAGCTGGCTAGTGAACTGACTTAACCAGGTTACTTAACTAGCTTGCTCACTGTCTAGCCAGCTGAATTAACTAGCTAGCTACTCAGCTAACCAGCTGTCTAGCCAACTGACTAAACATGCTGACTTAACTAGCTAGCAAGCTGACTTAACTGGATGAGTTAACTAGCTATCTACTTAGCTATCCAGCTAGCTTAACTGGCTGAAATACCTAGCTAGTCAGATTTCTAGCCATATGACTTAACTAGTTTTTTAACTACCTAACAAGCTGGATAGCCATCTGACTTAATGAGTTGACATCTAGCTAGCCAGCTGGTTGCCAGCTGACTTAACTAGCTGACTTAACCAGCTAGTCAGCTGGCTAGAGAGATCACTAAACAAGCTGGCTACCTATCTAGCCAGCTGGCTAACCAGCTGACTTACCTAGCTGACATAAACTAGCAAGCTGGCTAGCCAGTTCTCTTACCTATCTTGCTAACTACCTAGCTAGCAGACTAACCAGCTGAATTAACTAGGTGCATTGAACAGCTAGCCAACTGGTTAGCATGTTGACTAATCTAGCTAGATAACTACCTAGCCAGCTGGCTATGCAGTTGAATTAACTAGCTGTCTTAACCAGCTAGCAAGTTGGTTATCAGCTGGCATAAGTTGCTGACATCACTATCTAGTCAAGTAGCTATCTAGCTGACTTAACTATCTAGTTAACTACCTTGCAAGTTGGCTAACCAGTTCTTTTATCTAGCTGAATTAACCAACTAATCAGCTAGCTAGCCAACTCACATAACTAGCTCGCTGCCAAGCTATCCACCTGGATAGCCAGCTGACTGAACTAGCTGACTTAACCAGCTAGCTACCTAGATAGATAGCTGAATTAAATAGTTAGCTAACTAGCTAGCTATCTAGCTAGGCAGCTGACATATTGTTGGCTAACTAGCTAGATACCTAGCTAACAAGCTGACTTAAAGAGTTAGCTGCCTAGCTAGCTAGCTGACTTAACCACCTAGCTAACCAGTTAGCTTACTCATTATATAACATGCTAGATAGGAGACTTAATCATCTGACTTAACTTGTTAGCTAATGAGCTAGCTAGCTGACACAACCAGCTGACTTAAATCATTAGCTAACTAGCTAGCTAGCTGACACATCCATCTGACTTAACTCATTAGCTAACTAGCTAGCTTGCCAACTCAAGCATTTGAGTCAAATGGGAGAGCCTGCTTTATTTCGTTCTCAGGTACCGGGCTTCTTGCTTAATGTCTACCTTTAAGTCTATGAGTACAGAAAGCCCTTATCAGGACAATATCAAGGACGGTTGGTGGCTGGAGATGTTAATGCCTGCAGGAAAAGACTCTAGGCATGCGACTAGAGCTGCACCACCTCTCAAAGTACCTGCTTGCCCCTTCAATGAAACGGAAAAGAACTGGTCACTCGTATAGTGAGATACTGGATTCCCAAAATGGAGAGACTGTGCTTATAACTCTAAAGTGGACTATCCTGTACCCGGTAAAAGACTACATATTAGTGATTGGTGTTTTTAATGGCTCTACGCTTGCCACAGCCAGGTGACATTCCAATGGATGGGTGCCTCCAGTACTGTCCATCAAGTATGGCATCCAGCAGATTATTCAGCATCATCTATGGAGAGCTCTTGCAACCCTTCAACCAGTCTGCCTGTCTAGATCTGTTGGACAAACTCAGTCATATTTTATTAGGGTATACTTAAAATCTCGTTATATATTTCTTATTTGGAATGAATATCAAACTGTTAAAATTGTTTATCGTGCTAATGTTTATAAGATATCTTGTACTGAATGCATTTTACGAGTTGTTTATCCAACATCTTTCATGAGGGATTTGTCATTCTTAAGCAACTCCCCTATTTGATAGTCCCCATATCTTTGTCATCCCGTTGATATGTTGAATATGGTTTACAGACGTTGTATGAGGTTAATGTTGTGTTAGAAAGACAGAATTTTTTTTAGCTACATTAATTTTAGGAATTACAGCATTAATAAGTTATTGCTACTTCAGTAACTGTTTCAGCTGTAGCACTATCTAAGGAAGTTCATACAGCTACCTTTGCTGATCAGTTATCTAAGATATCTAATGTCAGTTATCTAATGTTTCTATTGCATTAGCTACTCAGGAGATTATAGATTGAAAGTTAGAGTGTAAAGTTAATGCTTTAGAGGAGACAGTTTTAGCATTAGGACAAGAGCTTGTAACTTTAAAGATAAAATTGGCTCTCCGATGTCACTCTGAGTTTAAGTGGATTTACCGCACTCCTTTGGACGTGAATAAGTCTGTCCATAATTGGGACAAGATAAAGAATGATATCCTTGGAATTTGGAATCATTCGGACTTGAGTATAGACCTTACTAAATTACATCAAGACATGCAGGACATGACAGTTGTTCAAAAGCAGTTCTGGTCCTATAAAACGGCTAGCTCCATATTTAATAACTTCTCATTGTTTGTTAATCAAAAGTCATTGATGTCTATACTTATTAATGTGGGAATTTGCAGGACAGTGATTCTTGTGTTGCTATGCCTACTTCCAGTTATTTTCAGAGTACCAAAGAAGAACATTTCTCAGCTCAATACCGAGTTTCATGGTTTCGTGCTAAAAAATAAAAAAGGGGGAGATGTTGGAAGCTGGCCATGGAAGCCCACTGAGCGTTAGGGATCAGGGAGGGCCGTGGATCCCGTGACTGCTAGGATGTGTTCGGGAGCCATTGACTCCATTTTCCTCCTCATTTTGCCACACAGCACAAGCAACCTAAAGGAACTCTGCTGGCCTAAGCTGAAGGCTCTGTGACTGTGACAGGCATGGCTCACTCTAGAAACCTATTGTTCGTGTTTCCCATAAACTGTGGTTTTGGCTTAGGTATTAGGTATAATTCAAATTCAGGTCACATTTGGGCGCCTTTTATACGGTACAAGCCTCTTTATAAGATTTTAAAGTATATTTGTAGAAGTAGTGTATGCTTACAGAGAGCTGTTTTCACTTTTCAATGGTATAGATGACTAGAGCTATCAGAAATGGCTCAGCACAAAGTTAGGGCTGGCCCACATTCCTGAGGGCCCAGTGCATACTTTGGACTGGGCTGCATTCTTTTAGGCCAGATTTAGCTACAGTTCATGTAGGGTTTTTCTACCTATTATAGAAATAGAATTTATTTTATTCATAGAAAATATTGTAGAATAGGTCATGCTAACATCAGGAAATCATGTTAGTTCAAGCATGTTCAATCATGATATTTTGAGGTTTAACAAGAATACAGTTAACTTTAGAAATTTCATTGTCTCCATTTTCTACAATTGTGGTTTTGGCCTTAGTACATTTTACAGTTTATATTTGGGTTTTAATTTTAGAAGCGTTGTTGCTGATGATCAGCTTTATATATTAGGATCAGAAATTAGAAACTCTCATAGAAATTAGGATAGATATATAAGACTTTAGAATAGCCATTTTGTTAAGAGATTGTAGTCTATTGTTCCAAAAAGTGGCCCACCGTGAACCTTGGACTGGGCCACATCCTATAGAGTCCAGCGTGATCTTTGGACTAGGCCACATTCTTTAGGAATTGCTTTAAGCTATAATTAAGAGCTTCCATAGCATTGTGTAAGTGGTATTAGCATAGAATAGAAAGGTAATAAAGTTTAAGTTAGTCATCGTGGCTATTGAGTGAGCTTTAGAAGTTATTGATTATCAGAACATCATTTGGCTAGTAGGGATTGTTGCACTGCTTTTGAAGAGCATTAACTAGCAAAGGAAACAATAAGACAATCTTGGGGTTTGTCCTTCCTCATACCTGAGAAAGCATCTGGTGTTTTGGGTATGCCCCTCCTGCAACTGGCTTCGTGTTCACGTGAAAGACTTGTGAGACTGTCTGTCTAAAATTTGGGGATAAATACCTTCTGTAACTTTCAATAAATGGCTTCTGCTCATTTCACTGAACAGTTGTCCACTTTCTTTCTTTTTCTTTCTTCCTCTTTATATCTATTCTTCCGTCTTTCTTTCTTTTAATATCTGTCCCCACAGATTTGCCAGCCCCACTACATCTTCCAAGGGTCTCGCCAAAACTTGCAGGGGCTGTCACTCCACCATAAACGAGTTAACTAGCTGTCTTAACTAGTTGATTAACGAGTTAGCTAGGTGATTTAAATTTTTGGCTGAGTAGGTGGACTACTTAGCTGGTTTAACACATTGGCTGACTACTCGGTCGACTTCTTAGCTGCCTTACCAAGTCGGCCGACTAGTCTGCCGACTAGTTAGCTCGGTTAACAAGCTGGCTAGGGAGCTGGCCCACTTGTTAGCAAGGTTAACTTGTTACCTGCTTGTTTGCTGACAAAACTAGTCGGCCAACACGTTGGCCGACTAGTTAGCAGACCTAAATTGTCGGCCGACTAGTTAGCTGAGCTAACTTGTCAGCTTACAAGTTGGTCCACTAGTCGACCGATTGGTCAGCTGACATATCTAGTTGGCTGGCTATTCAGCAGACCAGTTAGTTACTTAATAAGCCAGCAAGTGAGTGAGTCCACAGGTGAGTTGACTTATCTAGTCAGTGTGCGAGTGAGCTGACCGTCTAGTCACCTGGCTTAACTAGCTGGCCACCTAACTGACCAGCCTTCTAACAAGCTGGTTTAACCTGACTGGTCAGCTGACTAAAATAGTTGGCCAGTTAGTGAGCAAAGTGGTCAGCTGAATTCAGTCGGCTGGTGAGTGAGCCGACTGGTCAGAAAAATTAATAAGTTGGCTGGTGAGAGAGCAGACCAGTGAGCTGACTTAACTAATTGGCTGGCAAGTGAGCTGACAGGTGAGCAGCCTTAACTACTTGGTCAGCGAGTGAGCCCGCTATTGAGCTGACTTAACCTGTCATCTGGCAAGCAAGGCGACTATTTAGCTGTCCTGTTGGTTTTCGAGTGAGCCGACAAGTTTGTTTAACGGTTGGCTGGTGAGTGAGCCGACTAGTTTGTTGACTGCATGGCAAGCAAGTGAGCTGAGTAGTTAGCTGACCTGATGGAAAACGATTGAACCAACTTGTTAGCTGACCAGATAGCTGAGTTGCTAGTCGACTAGTTAGCTAAGTAACTAGTTGATTTGCTAGCTGACTGACTAGCTAGCTGACAAGATAGTTGGCTATCTAGCTGACATAACTAGCTGGCAATCAAGCAAACTAACTTTCTAGTTTGCTGACTTAACTAGCCAGCTATCTGGCTACTGGCTACTGGCTAAATGACTTAACTATCTAGCTAATTAGCTCCTGTCTAGCTAGCTGACTTAACTAGCTTGCTGACTAGAAACCTGACTAGCTAGTTGACTTAACTGGCTAGCTGGATAGTTAGCTGATTTGATAGCGAACTTGATTAGCTAGCTGGCTAGCTAGCTGACATATCTAACTGACTAGCATGTTGGCTGTCTAGGTGCTGACATATCTAACTGACTAGGGTGTTGGCTGTCTAACCGGTTGACTTAACTACTTAGCTACCTTGTTGGCTATATGGCTAGTCAGTTGGCTGAACTAGCTACCTAACTGGTTGACTAGCTAGCTAGGTAACCGGCTAGCTAGCTAGCAGGATGGCCAACTGGCTAGCAAGCTGGGATAAAAAGACAGCCATCTGTATGGAGAGTGGGAAAGTCAGCTGACCTAATTAGTCAACCACCATGCTGCTCAGTCGTCTATTCACCTGGCTTAACTAGCTGGCCACCTAACTGACCAGCCTTCTAACAAGCCGGG
>NW_007233793.1:0-4746 GCF_000164805.1 Carlito syrichta | reverse complement strand
CGTTGCTATTAAGATGACTGATTTATATAACTAAAACAATACGAGGGAGGTTTGTTAGCCTAATCTATAAATAGCACTTTTTCTATCACTTTTCTTTTTAAACTAAAAAGTATAAACTGGTAGAGTGCTAATTGATTAGGTAAAATTATATAGGGATGAAAATAAATGTGTGGTATTTAGTACGAAAGAAAATATAATTTAACACAGGATAACCCATCTGAACCTTGCATGCTATGTATTAAATAACAAATATGTTGAAAAATATGATATAAAAATATATGAGAAGAAACTATTATTATAGTACAGAGGATGTGCCCACTCCCTCTGCTTGTCCAGTCTTTCATTCCTTCACCCTTCTCTACTCCAATTTTTGCAAAATATCTCCATTTGAAGTTTATATATTTATGTATTGGGTGTAATCCTCAGGCCTGGTGCACACTGGTATCACTTGGAGAACTTTAAAAAATCAGCCTTAGCCGGGCTCAGTGGCTCAGTCTGTAATCCTGCGCTTTGGGAGGCTGAGGTGAGTGGATTGCCTGAGACCCCGGGTTCGAGACCTGCCTGGGCAACTTGGCGAGACCTCATCTCTTCAATAAATCAAAAAATCAACTGGGCGTGGTCGTGCACGCCTGTAGTTCCAGCTACTTGGAAGGCTGAGGCAGACGGATTGCCAGAGCCCAGCAGGTCGAGGCTGCGGTGGCCAGGAGTGGCCACTGTACTCCAGTCTGGGCGACAGAGTGAGACTCCAACTCAAAAAAAAAAAAAAAAAATTTCATCCCTATGTAGTTATGAGTTAATCTCTGAATGGAGACCAGGCATAGGTATTTTTAAGAACCCGACAAGTAATTAAAATTTGTGTTGATAGCCACTGTTCTGTGACTATATTATGTGAATATATAAGGAAAGAACAACTGGTTCTGGTACTATGTGACAACTGTATATTTTACTGAGTTAACTAGTACAAAGAAATAGATGCCTACAATGTGCTAAAACTCTAAAATGGCTAGTGGTTTTACGTAAAAAAATTTCTTTAAGTTAAGACACCAACATGCAAAATAGCCTAGGCCTACACAGGGACAGGATCACCAATATCACAATCTCCCTCCTCTTTATCTTGTTCCACTGGAAATTCTTCAGTGGCATTAACACGTATGGAGCTGTCATCCTCTATGATAACAATGCCTTTTTTGGAATACCTCTTGAAGGACCTGTTGTTAATGCTGTTTAGCAGTTCATTTTGTATTAGATAAATAGAAGAAGTATGCTACAAATAATTGTAAAAAATATTGTACAGTAAATACATAAACCATTAACATAGTCATTTACAATCATCATCAAGTATTATGTAGAGCATGTGATTGTATGTCCTATACTTGTAATGAGTGGGTGTGCAGTAGATTTGCTTACACCGGCATCAATACAAACATGTGATAATGTGTGTACTACAACTTCACAATGTCTATGATGTCACTAGGCAATAGAAATTTTTCTGCTCCAATATAAACTTACAGGACCACTGTCATGGACATAGTCTGATGTTGACCAAAACATCGTCACGTAGCACATCTGTGCTTAAAGACGTACCATTTTCTTGCGTTCATGGGTTCTAATAATAAATCTGCAGTTATTCAAATCTTTGTTTTTTCTCATACACTGTGTTGAAAAGCGGCATGTATATTTCTTCTCTAACTTGAATATTCAGCAGTTTATTAAAATATGTGTACATATAGCTTTGGGTTCATCTAGTTTAAGGTTTGCTTCTTGAATTTCTAAACTGACAACTTTGCCAAATATTTGAAATTTTATTTCTTCAAATTATTTTTCCTGCATCAGTTTCTTCCTTCTTCAGCACTCCAATTGAATGCCTGTTCCATTCTTCCTCCAGTACTTAAAGTGATGTTGACTGTTTCAAGATATTGCTGCTTTCTTTCAGATTGGATAATTTTTAATGAATCTTTTCTCAATTTAACTCTTTCTAGTGTCCCTTTTATTGTAAATCTAGTATATTTTTTCAAATATTGTTTATTTTATTAATAACATTTCAAATTTTGTCCATCACTCCACATTAGTGTGCATTGTGCTGTACCCCATAGATGAGTTTTCCACCTACCTCTTCTTCTCACCCTTCCCCTTTGGAGTCTCTAATGTCCAAGGTACCATCCTTTATGCCTTTACTGACTCTTACCATAGCTCCCACTAAGGGATACCGTGCAGTATTTAGTTTTTAATTTCCATTTTGTACTTATGATGATGGCCTCCATTTTATCCAGGATGCTGCAAAAGATTATTTCATCCTTTTTCTGGCAGAACAATATTCCAAGGTGAGATTAGATAGAAGGGGCTTATCATAGTTCTCTTTTCAAACAGAATTTGGGTCTGAGCAAAACTGTTTTGTTTCTTAATAACTTTCAGCCTTGCTTGAGATGGAAGCCCAAATTTTTTCTGGCATATTATTAAAGATATATGATGAGCACATGGCTAAAATCAATTGCGTAGTATGTTAATTATGGCAATGTAGGTTTTAAATAGATTTGTTACAGGTATAAAATATAGGAAAATATTTTTGCTTGTCTCTGACTCTTTGTTCTGACTCTTGGTTTCACATGCCATTTGCTTGGTACACAACCTCAGCCCAAGAGAGAAAAGAAGTCAAAGAAATAACCCAAAGAAACAAAATGAAACTCTTGTATAGGATCTTCCAGATCACCTGTGTCATGTTGAAGCTTCCAACTCCTAGGAAAATCATACATGTTTTCTTGGTCTTGGCACTCAGGAGTCAATGTTTCCTCTCTCAGGTATAAGAATGTCAGGAGTTTTATTTAGTTGGCAATGATGTGTAGGCAAGAGTAGACCTAGCAGGCATGCTCACAATCACCACATTGTGCTGGTCATATTTTCATCGAATACATTGCTCCATTACTGCAGATAAATGATGGATTTGCTTTGTGTATATGTTCCAGGAAGGTCAGAGAAACTGGTTTCTTATCCATATGGACTAAACTACTAGTGAATTTCTTTCAGGATAGACTAAAATTGAATATGACCTTGTATATTTACATCCTTCAAAGTAGGCAAAAAAAAAAAAAAAAAAGGAAAACAAACAAAGAAAAACCTGGGCTGCAAAGGTGAATGAGCAGAGAAATTTGGTATGCTGCTATGATGACTTTTGGGGTTACTGGTTCTATATAATGTGAGGAGATTAGAGCCAAAACTGACCATGGGCAACATATGAGTTGAAGTAAAGACCCCCTCCTATGATAAGCATGAGATCATCATGGATATGCTACTGTGCTAAGTACGAGAAGGACTACAGAAAATAAATAAATAAAATAACACGTGATGTGCAGGCCCACAGAGCATTCGCTCTGGAATTACACAGCCAGGGTTCAAAGCCTGGCTGGGCCACTGCCACATGGATCATCTGAAGAACGTTAGAAAGCTTAAGGGATTTTACCCAATTTGTAAAAAGATACCCCGACAACTCCTAAGAGAAGTCAAGGGGTCGCATCCAATCAGGTCCCACAACTGCGTCACCTCTTCAGAACCCTTCCCAGCTGGGCACATGACTCTTGCCATCAGGGCAGCCATGGTGATGGAAGAGGTCCTGGACGAGCCTGGCAGGACCTGGGTGGCTCCAGGGCTGAGCTTTAAGCAGGCTTTGCCCCTGTGACCCAGAGGACAGGCCAGGACACTCAGCCCCAAGTGCCCAAGCAGTCCCCACCTATCCTCACAGAGTGGCCCACCTGGTGCCCACCACCTGCAAGCAGCAGCAGGAAGTCCCTAAAACTAGAGCATCCACTTGCGAGGGCGGTTGGCGGGTCCTCTCGCGGTGCCCATTATCGGCTCTTCTTGGCACTCAGCGGGGCCCACACGCCCTCCCTGCTGCCTGGGCTCTGTCACAAGCCCCATTGAGACGTCACAGGCGCGGGGCTGGCCAGTGTGTGCTTGGCTGAGAGAGGAGTTGGTTGCTAAGGAGACTTGTCTCCGCGGCTTATTTTTTCTCGCGATCACAGGACTCACAACCAGTTTTCAATGGGCAATTTTTTTACTTAATTGGGTTTGGGGTTGCAACACAGTGCCAGCAGCCCTGGCGGTGCCGGGTCCCACCTGTTCCACTGTTCCGCTAGGTTACCCTGCCTAGCCAGGTCCACCCCGCGGCACCCAGACTTGCCCTTCGCCCAGGGCCCGCTTACAGGCTGCTCAAGCTGCATCTGGGTCGTGTGCCTTCACCACCCAGATTCTCCTCTCCTGCGTGCCACGGGCTTCTTTCTGGGGTCCTCATCGCTTGAATCCTGGGATCGGTCCTGAAGAATGAACCTGCGCTGTCCGCTGGGAACTCGCTGATGATGGACACTTGACCTCCACCAGGATCTCTCCTCTCAGACACGGGTATGACCTCCTACTTTCCTTGCCTGAGCAGGTGGTCAGTCCTAGGAAACTGACACCATCCAGACTCCCCAAGGAGACAAGAGAGGGCCCCAGGAGGGCCTCAAAAGATGAGAATCAGGAGGATCAGGTTTAGACCAAAGAGCAGGTAACAAAAAGAGTCCACCCTAGCAAGGAGGAAGTGTCATTAACATCTAGACCCCTCCAGACCCAGGGATAACTCCCTTCCCTGGGGTGTGGACCTGGGTTTCTGGAGGGAAAACTCCCTTGACAATACTCAAATAAAGACCTTGAAGAGAAGGCCCCAGTGTGCCCGCTGAAATCCTTCTGGGAAGAACATTCGATCCCAGGCATACACCT
>NW_007233792.1:0-4853 GCF_000164805.1 Carlito syrichta | reverse complement strand
TGTGTGTGTGTGTGTATCAGAAAAATGATCAACTTCTTATTTGTGCCTAAGACTCAAAGGATCAAGATCCCTGACAGTGGTAAATATGCTGTCTCTGAGCCTTCAATTTCTAAGTTCCTAGAGTCTATTTTCAAATATACAGGACTCAGTCAGCATTTCCTAATTCTAAGTATTGTACCGTTTTCTCACCTACTTCAATGTAACATCATGATATACTGACCTCACAAAATACTGATTCCTTGCTGAAGATATACCCAAAGAACTGCGCATTTCTTTTTCAGTTGAAAAGACTAGATTTATAGGGTATAATTCCAGTGGACATTAAGACAAGAATGGTTCCCACACATCCTGCAGTGATTGTCGCTGGATTATTTATGAAATGCTCAGTCAGGCTCATGCTGTTGAAAGATCAGTGCTGATCATTTGTTCTGTTCTGGCTAGTACATCCCTGGTAGCGCTCTCTTGGATACTTAATGTGTTTTTCACATCTCCAGATTCTTCACGTCCCAACTGGCACCTGTGATCCAGAGCTATATCATCCTTCACTGATTTCTGGGATGGATAACTCCAAAAGAGAAAACTCTGCATGCAGTTGAGCTTTGTTGAATGATCACAGTTGGTAGATCATTTAGCTTTATGGATCAAATCTCACTTTCCAAGTGCCACTTCCTTTTGTACTAATGTGTTTGGTCCTTACTCTGATTGATCAATAGGCCTCCAGTTCTAAGCATAAAATCTGGAGATAATCTATTTTTTTGATATTTAAAAAGAAAACAGAGACATCCCTAACTTGAATTTAAATCTATATATCCACAAATACACTTACATAGTGAATATCATTAAAGTAGTACAGGGTTATTATCTGGAGATAAGCTGGGTAATTAGTGCCATCATCAATAAACTAAAACCCTTGGTTTCTGCCCCCAAAGTACATGGAAATATTTGTATAAATGCAAAGGGAGAAAGGAAGAGATAGAAAAAGAATTTCTTGAAATTTATTTCTGCTATCTTTTTAAACTAAGTGATTCTCTTTAGACTACTGAACAAAAATGTATTTAATTAACTGCTGTTTATTAAGTAACTGAGTCTACTTCCAAGTGTGATAGCTGCAAAGACAACTTAAACATCTCTCTTACTAGAACTAAAAGACAAATTAAAATAGAAAGTATACAACTATTACTCTTGGGGAACTCTTCTTAGAAACCAGACCAGCATTTCTCTACAAGTTAATTTAAGAAATTGAAGGTTCAGTTATATAAGGTTTAGGATTATTATGTGACCAGGGAATGCTTGTTACTTATATAAACTTATTTTTTCTAATCATAAGTGTATAGTTGTTGACATCTAGGCATTCAAAGTATAGTCATGAAACATTCAAGTTGTTTTAAAAAGAGTTGACAGGAAAATTCAAAGGGAAAAAGGATGTCAGTAGCATCACAGAACATACTTCACCAATTTAAGATATAACTGACATCAGAAATATTCATCTCGCTTCTTGTCACATCTGGTAAGGGAGAAGCAAGACACTCTTTTAGACATTCCAGGCCCCGATTCCACTCTTTTGCTTCCTTTGCTGATTCCTTCTTTGAACTAAATAATCTCATGACTGAGAGAAATAATGGGACCTATATTTGGTATGGTAAATACAAATACTTCCAGTGGTCTATCCTCCTAAACATGAAACACTCCACTGTGCCAGTTGGGTCAGATAATTTACAAGTAAAACCTGATCAATGTGGCTCTTTTTTTTCTGCTTAATTGGTGAAAGAGGAGGCTTAACAAATGCAGATATATAATACCTTGCAAACTGTTTTGTATTATTCTATGCTGGTTAAATCACTAATGTACTATAACCTCCTCTAACTGGCTAAGTGAGACAAGGAAAAAAGGAGGAACCAGTTGATTACATTTCAGATAAATGAGTCTAGGTTCATATCTTTCAAAGGAATGTAGTGGAGTCCAGAAGCATCAGATAAGATTGCCTTAAGAATACTGAATTCCTTATTTTAGAAAGATACCTAGTACTTTATGATGTTAAATTCTTTTAAAAAATGGCACATTAGCAGTATTTCACAGCCACTCCCAATCAATATTTGAAACATTTTGTAGGGTTTCAAGTTCAAATGACAAGAACCCACATTTTGCCTTTTGACAGAACCTTTTGAGAATCATTGATTTCCATCAAGGTCAGCCTTAACCTACTGGACACCTGTGGTTTTTAAATTGCTGGCAGGCAATAAGGCATCTCTCAGGGAAGTCACTTCTTAGGTGACATGTAATGTGCATCAAAAGGGCAGGTACCTCAGTGGTGGTCAAACAACAAAGACTCAGGATTCTAAGATCATTATTTACCATTTGTTACTTAAGGATTTTAAAAATGGGACTATATTTGGGCACCTTCTTTCCACACATGCCCCTAATGAGGTCACTTAAAGTGGAATGCTAGCCCTTTCTTTGTTCCCTTATGCACGTTCAACCATATTCTCACTATGAACAGAAAAGATCAACCCTTAAAGTGGCATTCTTATAGCTTCTTATGACAATTAAGTGGGATTGTTAATTTCATAACCATTTAAAAATCTTAAATTTTGCTTTTTTTAAACTGCCATAGAAAACATGTTGAAGACAACATTCTTTAGTCTATTAAAAAATTCTCAGGGAGACGGGGGCAAGATGGCGACGGCATAGGTGAACTGGTGAGATTCTCTGAATGTGAGTTCCCAAAAAGGCTATCACTTCGCTACCCACATCCCCCAGCCCACCACCAACCGCGCTGGGGTCAGGCCCGGGAACTTCAGTCCCACGCAAGGCCAGATATTGCGCCCCTCCCCCCACTGCTGCCGTTCTACTCGTGTGTGGAAGTCTCCGGTCCCAGCCCCCTCCAGATCCCTCCCCGGCTGCATTGTCTCCAGCCCGGGCACCTGACATCAAGCCGCCGGTCACACAGGGAGGCTCTGGGCACCCGCCCCTCATAGACGCTGGTTCCATTTCTGGCTGAAGTACTCTGTAGGGTCCCAGCGCCACTCTCGCCGTTTAGAGCCTGCCCTTTGGAACTTTGGAGCTCTGGAACTCCGGGCTGAGGCACTCAGCATGAGACCCCAAACCAGAGGACCCAGACAAGTGGAGAAAAACAGATCTGCTTAAACTGCCTTTCCATTCTCCAGGCAGAGACTTCCATTGCCCTGCCCACCTATCAACAAACTTTACCTCATTTCCTAAGGCCAGGTATTGCAGCATGCTGGGAAGTTTTGGGTCCCTGCTCCCTCCAGCTCTCTCCCCGGCCCGGCACCCGGCACCGCCGGTCGCACAGGGAGGCTCTGAGCGCCCGCCCCTCCGAGACACCGGTTCCATTACTGGGTGAATACTCTGTAGGGTCCCAGTGCCACTCTCGTCATTTACAGCCTGCCTTTTGGAACTTTGGAGCTCTGGAACTCCGGGTCCACCCTGGCTGAGGCACTCAGCGTGAGACCCCAAGCCAGAGGACCCAGACAAGCGGAGAAAAACATCTGCTTAAACTGCCTTGCCATTCTCCAGGCAGAGACTTCCATTGCCCCGCCCACCTAGCAACAAACTTTACCTCAGCTCCTAAGGCAACAGTGCGAAACAGGAGACAAAGCCCCACCCCTATGCTGCAATGAAAAACAAAAGGGAGAGGCTGGAATCGGAGATCACAGAAGTGACTCTAGTCTGATCGCTTATTTTGACCTATGATTTTATCATTGAAACTGTTGGTCTAGATTACGTTTGGTGTTTACCTTCTGACTTATACTGTTTCTTGATTTTTTTGGCCTGTCTCTGTTTAGCTATCAGTATTCTTTAGGGAATCTTTCTTACCTGTCTTTTTTCACTTCTTCCCAGCCCTGTGTCTCTCTCTCACCTGATAGTTGGTATGTATATCTGTTTTCCCTCTTGCACTTCTCTCTTTCGCTTATTTTGACTTATGATTTTATCATTGTAACTGTTAGTTTAGATCACGTCTGTTGTTGACCTTCTGACCTACACTGTCTCTCGATTTTATTGACCTGTGTCTGTGTAGCTATCAGTACTCCTTAGGCAATCTTTCTTACGTGTCTTTCTTCACTTCTTCCCGATCCTGTGACTGTTTTTCACTGATAGCTGGTATGTATATTTGTATCCCTCTCACACTTCTCTCTTTGCTCATTTTGACTTATGATTTTATCATTGTAACTGTTGGTTTAGATCACGTTTGTTGCTTACCTTTCTGACTTACACTGTTTCTCGATTTTATTGCCCTATCTCTGTGTTGCTATCAGTACTCTTTAGTACTATGTAGCTATCAGTACTCTTTATTACGTGTCTTTCTTCACCTCTTCCCAGCCCTGTGTCTCGTTCTCACATGATAGTTGGTATGTATATCTGTTTTCCCTCTCGCGCTTCTCTCTTTCTAACTCCCTATTGACCCCCCCTTCCTCCATTATTTTCCTCTTCTATATGCCCCCTTTTTAAATCTAGGGACCAAGACTGCAAACTGCTGAATAGACAGACTGTAAAGCAGAGGGAAAAGTGAACAAAACCAGAAGACCCTCATAAGGAAGAACAGGTCATTGCAGAAGAGAAATAAAAGCAACCCCACCCTCCCTCAAAAACAGAATTGAAGAGGGGGAGGGAAAGGGGGAGAAGGAGAAAAATCTACAGAAATGAAGAAAAACCAAAAGAAGAGTATGGGTCTCTCCCAGACGCCTGGGAGAGCAGACACTGAGAAAACTGACTTTGGAATACAAACAATGAAAAGTCCCCAGAATGAAGGGTCTCAAAATGCAAATGTAGATATCAAAACAATAATGGAGAGATTAAAAAGAATTGAGGGGACACAAGAAGAAACTAGGAATGAG
>NW_007233791.1:0-18918 GCF_000164805.1 Carlito syrichta | reverse complement strand
CCAGGGACACATCTCTCACCTGGGGACATTCTTTCCCCCAATCCCATTTTTCCTGGTTTTGAAGCCAGTCTCCCTATAAACACATCATGTGCAGTTGGGGATCTGTGTACGATTCTGATGTTTTGGGAGACAGGATCTGTCTCTGTGACCCAGGCTGGGGACCCGGGACATGACCATCATTCATCACCAAGCTCAAAATCACGGCTTCCAGCGCTCCTCCTGCCTCATTCTCTGGAGTGGTCCCGACAACCTATACCTCTAACCTAGATTCCCTGTTTGGATGGTTGTGGAGACGGGGTCTCCATGCATGGCACAGGCTGGCCTTGGGCTCCTGGGCTCCAGCCATCCTCCTACCTCGGTATCCCACAGCAATGGGATTTCAGCCGTGGGCTACCATGCCAGTCCTTGGGTGAGTGCAGGCCTCAGTGGGAGGATTGCCTCCGGTCCAGAGTTCAAGACCATGCAGGAACACCATCATGTTGACCAAATTGAAAACTTGTGATCACAGCAGTTTAGGAGGCACAGGCCAAGAAGATGGGCCAAGTTGGGCATTTTGAGAGCAGCCTGGGAAAGCCAGTGAGGAAAGAAAAGAAAGAAAGAAAGAAAGAAAGAAAAGAACAGAAAAGAGGGAAATCCATTCTCCTGCAAAACTTCTCTCCTCAGTAATTCCCCCCGTCAGCCCCACATGTGAGGGTGACCCAAGCTTGGCACCTCCAGCCCCAATCCCCAACAATGGCTGCCCTCACTTTGGTGTGGGATTTCCCAAGGCCCCCTGGCTGGGTTCCTACCAGCTCTCCTCTCTGAGGTGAGAAATGTGCCCCAGGCAGGCTAACCCTCTGCCTTGGCAATGAGGAACTTCTGCCAAGAAAGTCCAGGGACATATCCCTCACCCAGGAACATTTCTTCCCACACGATACCATTTTGCCTGGCTCTAAAGCCAGTCGCCCTGTGAACACACCATGTGCAGTTGAGAATCTGTGTATGATTCTGATGATTTTGGAGAGAGGTACTGGCCCTGTGGCTCAGGCTGGGGCCCGGGGACACAACCGACATTCACTGCCAGCCTCGATTTTGTGAGCTCTGGCAAGTCTCACACCTCAGCCTCGAGAGTGGCACCACGACCCCAGACCCCCTGTTTGGATGGGTGCTGAGATGGTGTTTTCTTGCATGCCCCGGGCTGGCCTTGAGCTCTTGGGCTCCATCCATCCTCTTGCCTCTGCTTCCCAGAGTTCTGGGATTCCAGGCTGGTGATGCCACACCAGGCCTTCTGGTTCGTTTTCAATGAATGATCATGGTCAGGTTCGGGTGCTCAGCCTCATCATCCCAGTGCTTTGGGAGGCCAAGGCCAGTGGCCAGCCACAGCCCATGGGCCAAGATCTGCCTTAGCAACTCACCAAGAACTCATCTCTTACTTCCATCCCAAATGATCTGGGTGTGTTGTTGCACACCTGTCATTCCAGCTCCTCAAAATGCTGGGTGAGGAATTCTCACAGGAGCCTGGCTTGCTGAGGCTGCATTGTTCGATAGTGAGCCACTGCCCTCCAGACTGGGTGATGGAGTGAGAAACCGTTTCTTAAAAAATGAAAGGAAAAAAAAGACGTGTATTCATTTGTGTATTGAGTTGGGATCATCGAGAACAGACAGAAATCATTGGGGTAGGAGGTAACAGCCTTGGGCATAGTGTTCCCAAAATATGGTGAATTGGCAGACAATAGTGCTGTGACTTTGGGAGACTGAGGTGGGTTAATGCTGGAGCCTGGGAGTTCGAGACCAGGTTTGGTCACGAAGAGAGATCTCATCACTCCCCAAAAAGCACTCGAGTCACACGTGGTGGAGCCTGTGGTCCCAGCTACATGGGATATGGTGGACTCCGTGCCAGGGTGTGTCTTTGCTTCGCCCCCGCCAACAGCACGTATGAGTCCAGGCCAGTCACTGTGGCTCACCGTCAGACCAATACCCTGGGACTTTGAGGTGGGAGGCTGCCTGAGTCCTGGGGTCAGAGACCAGCCCTGGTGACATGGCCAGAACTCTTCTCAGTATGAGATCCCCAAAATCAAGATAAGTATGGTAGACCCTGAGACCCGGCTGCTCGGGGGCCAATGCTGGAGTACTGCCTAAGCCCCTCAGGTAGAGGCCCCAGGAGTCACAATCGTGCTACTGCACCACAGCCCTGCTCATAGAGACTCCAGTGACAAAAATGTTGCCTTCCACGTGTGTCATGACAGACATCCACGGCTCTCCAGGGAAACATTCATGTGGGTGGTGGACGATGGTGTGGTAGGGAGAGGAAGGGGCCCTCCCCATGCTCGAAGGTGGGAGACTGGATGGCCAGAACCTGTCCTGGCCATGGCGTTGCCAGACCTCCATTATCAGTCTGTGCCCAACAGCCACCCTAGTCCAGGGGCCATCTGTTTTGTGAGCTCAAATGCATCTTTGCATGGGGCACGAGTGTGGAAGGTGGAAGCAGGCCTTCTAGGGTGCATGGACAAAGGGATGGGACAGATGTGCCCGGTGGCCAACTTTGAAACCTCACATGAATGACAGGCCGGAAAGTGGATTTTCCTCTCTCATCCCTGAGGATGACTCCTCAGGTTGGGTGTCAGGGGTGATAGTGATGGCCGTGGTGATTATTATTATTTGGAGTCAGAATCCCATTCTGTCACCCAGGCCGGAGTGCAGGGACATGCTCACAGCCACCACATACTGCACCTGCCAGGCTCAGGTGATCCTCCCACCTTGATTCCCTGAGTGGCTGGAACCACAGACCTGCACCACCACACCGGGCTAATTCTTCAATTTATTTTTGATGCTGACACAAGGTCTCACCCAGTGTCCTGGGCTGGTCTTGAACCCGCAGGCTTAGGCAGTCCAATTAGCTGAACCTATGAAGGGCCAGGATGCCAGGCTGAGTCCCTGAACCCAGTCTGTGATTGTGGGGGTTGTGGTTGGTATTAGTATTCTGAGTCAAGGTCCTCCTCTGTCACACAGGCCAGAGCACAGGGCCTGCTCTTGGCCACCACGGCCTCGACTGGCTAGGATCTGGCGGTCCTCCCACTGTGGTCTCACTAATGGCCATAATGACAGACATACACCACCATGCTCAGCTCATTTTTTTTTTATTTCTTGCAGAGACGATGTCTCAGCAAGGTGCCTGGGCTGGTCTTGAAACCATGGGGCTCAGGCCATCCTCTACCAAAGTGCCAGTGTGACTGGTGTGACACCCCGTGACTGGCCTTCACACCCCTCACCGGCCTCTATAGTGAGGACCCCTCCATTCACACTACCCGGGAACCCAGAGAGGGCAGCCTGAGTGTCTGCTGAGCCCACCCCGGAGGAGCACCTGGCACAGGGGCTTGCCTCTGCCAGGGAGCCCATCCCTCCACCTGACTCATTTCCCAAGGTGAACCCGCTGGTTCTTCCCAGGGGCCACCTCGGGGAAAGGAGGGCATGATTCTCAAACCATTGGGGGGGGGGCTGGGTCACTTATGCCTTTCTCCTCGGCCCTCAGAGATGTTGAGATGGGAAGATGACTGGAACCTGGCAGCTGAGACCAGTCTGGACACTATAAGAAGCCCCCACCAGGACCCCAAGCAAAACTCCAATAGCATATGATGAGGGCAGGCCTCAGAGGGAGGATCGGCTCAGGCTCAGTATTCAAGAACAGTCAGGAAAACCAAGATGACGACCAGAAGGAAAACCTGTGATCCCAACAGTTTGGGAAGTCGAAGCCAATAGGAAGGACTGAGTTGGGCAATTTGAGAGTAGCCAGAGTTACCTAGTGATGAAATATATGTGAAAGAGAGAGGAAAAGAAAGAAAGAAGGAAATAAAGAAAGAAATCCATTCTCCTGCAATGCTTCTGCCCTGAGTTCTTCCCTCCCACCCCTCTCCCACATGTGAGGGTCCATCAAGCTCGGCACCTTGCAGCACCAAACCCCAAATGGCTGCCACACTTTGGTGTGGGAATTCCCGAATCTCCCTGGCCAGGTTTCTTCTACCTCTTCTCTCCAAGGTTATAAATGTGCCCCAGGCAGATGACCCTCCAACTCGGCAACGAGGACGTTCTGACATAAATCCCAGGGACACATCCCGTCCCCAGGTATATTTCTTCCCCCATCCCAATTTTTCTGGCTCTAAAGCCAGTCATCCTGTGAACAAACCACGTGCAGTTGAGAATCTGTCTACGAATCTGATGTTTTTGGTGACAGGGTCAGGCTCTGTGGCCCAAGCTGGGGCTTGGAGACACGACTGTAATTCACCACCAGCCTCGAAATCATGGGCTCTGGCTGTCCTCCCACCTCAGCCTCCAGAGTGGCCAGCATGATGGGCACCTCAACCCCAGAACTCCTGTTCAGACGGGTGCGGAAACAGGGTCTTCCTGCATTTCCCGGGCTGGCCTTCAGCTCCTGGGTTGCAGCCATACTGCTGCCATGGACTCCCAGAGTGCTGGG
The DNA here is from genome assembly GCF_000164805.1 of Carlito syrichta. Lineage (NCBI taxonomy): Eukaryota > Metazoa > Chordata > Mammalia > Primates > Tarsiidae > Carlito > Carlito syrichta. The sequence goes on along the minus strand of NW_007233791.1, from coordinate 14,468 downwards.
ATTCCAGGCATGGGCCACCACACCATGCCCTCTGGCTCATTTTTGACAAAGGATTGAGCCCACAGGGCTCAGTCTCAGCGTTGAGGCCGAGACCAGTGGCCAGCCCAAGCCTGTGGGCCAACAACCACCTGAGGACTTCGGCGAGACATTGTCTCTACCCTCCATCCCAAATAAGCCAAGTGTTGTGGCATGCGCCTATCCTTCCAGCTCCTCAGAAGGACAGGAAAAGACTTGCCAGAACCTGGTGAACCTAAGCTGTGGTGGCTGGCAGCAAGGCACTGCCCTCCAGCCTGGGCAATGAATTGAGACTTTGACTCACCAAAAAAAAGGAAAAAATGAAAAAAGAACAGCATCCATTTGTGTGTGTAGTGAGGATCATCGTGAACAGACAGAGATCATTTGGGAAGGAGAAGCTAGTCTTCAGCCTAGAATTCCCGAAAGATGATGGATCAGCAGATAAGCTTTGACTGTGAGAGGCCGAGGCGGTGGACTGCTGGAGTCTAGGAGCTTGAGGTCAGCTTGTGCCATGTAGCGAGAACTTGTCGCTCCCCAGAACAAAAACTCTGGAGCTGAGCATTGTGGCAACTGCGGTCCTGGCTACAAGGGATGCAGTGGCCTCTGTCCTGAGGTGTTCCTTGGTGTCGCCCCCACCAACAGAAAGTGCCAGTCCAGGATGGCTATCGTGGCTCACTGCCGTCAGCCCCACACCTTGGGAGGCCAAGGTGTGAGGCTGCCTGAGCTCAGGCTTCAGAGAAAAGCCTGGGTGACCCGGTCAGACCTCATCTCGGCATTAGGTCCCCAAAATCGAGTCAGTCATGGTGGCCCCCAGAGTCCCAGCTGCTCAGGGGCTGATATGGGAGGATCACCTGAGCCCCACAGTTTGAGGCCCCTGGAGCCACATACATGCCGCCATGCCCCAGCCAGTCTGACAGAGACTCCGGCTACAAAAAATGCACCTCCCACATGCAACACGACGGGTGACCATGGTTCCCAGGGAAAGGTCCGTGTGGGCAGGTAACAATGGAGAGACTGGGAGAAGAAGGGGCCCTCCCTCCACCCAAAGGTCACAGACAGGGTGATTGGAACCTGGACTGGCTGCGATGTTGCCTGTCTGCCTTGATAACTGTGTACCTGACAGCTACCCTCGCAAAAGACTGTTCCATGAGATCACACACGTCTTGCTGTTGGGCACAGGTGTGGAGGGTTAGGCAGGTCTTCTGGGGTGCATGGGCAAAGGCGTGGGCCGTACATGCCCAGTGGCCACCTTTGAAACTTCCCATGAATGATAGGCTGGAAAGTGACCTTTCCTCTCCCATCCTGAGTGTGACACCTCACGCTAGGTGGCAGGGGTGGTGGTGGTAGTGGTGCTCGTGATTATCATTATTTGGAGTCAGAATCCCTCTTAATCACCCAGTCCAAAGTGTAGGGGCATGGTCACGGCCACTATGAACTTCACCTGCTGGGCTAAGGCAATCCTCCTGCCTCAACTCCCTGAGTGACTTGAACCACAGACCTGCACCAACACGCCTGGCTAATCTTTGGATTTATTTTTGATGGTCAAGATGGGGTCTCACCCCACCTGTGTCCCAGGATGATGGCAAACCCGCAGTCTCAGGCCATCCACTTGCCTGGACCTACGAAGGGTTGGGATGCCAGTCTGAGCCCCTGAGCCCAGCGTGTGGATGTGGTGGTGCTGCTGGTTGGTATTATTATTCTGAGTCAGAGTCCCACTCTGTCGTCCAGGCCAGAGGGCAGTAGCCGATTTTCAGCCACCGCAGCCTCTACCAGCTGTGCTCTGGAGATCTTCCCACTGCAGCCGCCAGAGTGGTTGGAATGACAGGCATGTGCCACCACACTCGGTTCAGTTTTTTGGTTTCTTGTAGAGATGAGGTCTCACCAAGGTGACCGGGCTGGTCTCGAACCTGGGAGCTCAGGCCATCCTCTTGTCTCAGCATCACAGAGCACTGGGATGACAGACGTGAGCCCCCACGCCTGGCCTCCACACCCCTCTCTGGGCCCCGGTGTGAGGTCCACTCCCTTCTGACCACCCATGACCCCAGAGAGTGCAGCTGGAGTCCCCTCTGGACCCCCCATGGGGTGTGCTTGTCCTAGGGGCATGTCTCCATCAGGGTGCCAACACCTCTGCCCTACTCATTACCCAGATTTGATTCACTCACTCCATTCAAGGACTGCCTCGGGGAAAGGGAGAGCATGACCCTCAAACCTTCTGGGTGGGGGACGGCCAGGCAACTCACTTCTGTCTCCTTGGCACTCAGGCAGGCCGAGATGGGAAGATGGCTAGAGACTGGGAGCTCGAGACCAGGGTGGAAAACTTAGCAAGCCCCCTCCACAACCCCAAGCAACTCCCTAAAATCTTAGATGAGGGCAGGCCTTGGTGGGAGGATCGCCTCCACCCAGAGTTCAATACCAGGCCGGAAGACCAGGATGCTGAACAATGGAAAGCCTGTGATCCCAGCACATTGGGAGCCCAGGACAAGAGGATGACTGGAGTTCAGTGGTTTGGGAGCAGCCTGGGCAAAATAGTTAGGAAAGAAAAGAAAGAAAGAAAGAAAGAAAGAAAGAAAGAAAGAAAGAAAGAAAGAAAGAAAGAGAAAGAAAGAAAGAAAGAAAGAAAAAGAAAAGAGAAGGAAAGAAAGAAAGAAAGAAATCCTTCTCCTCCAAACCTTTTGCCCTCATTCCTTCGCCACCTCATGGGAGAGTCCTATAAATTTGACACCTTTCAGGCCCAAGCCCCCCTCAATGGCTGCCCACGCTTTGGTGCAAGAGTTCCTGAGGCTCCCTGGCCGGGTTTCTGCTGGCTCTCCTCTCCGAAGTTATAAATGTGCCCCAGGCAGGCCAACACTCCTACTCGGCAACAAGGACTTCCACAAGAAATGCCAGGGGCACATCCCTCACCCAGGGACATTTCTTCCCCCCATTCCCATTTTACCTGACTCTAAAGCCAGTCACCCTGTGAATACAGCATGTGCAGTTGGGAATCTGTGTACGATTCTGATGTTTTTGGAGATCAGTTCTGTCTCAGTGGCACAGGCTGGGTCCCCAGGACACGAATGTCATTCACCACCATCCTCGAAACTGCGGGCTTTGGTGATCCTCCAGCCTCAGCCTCTGGTGTGGCCCTGACGACGGGCACCTTGATCACAGACACCCTGTTTGGATGGGTGCAGAGTCAGGGTCTCCCTGCATGGTTCAGGTTGGCCTTTGGCTCCTGCTCTCCACCCAAACTCCTGTCTTGGCCTCCGAGAGCATTGGGATTCCAGGCGTGGGACTCAGAGCCAGGCATTCTGGTTCATTTTCGATGAAGGATCAAGACCGGTCTCAGGGGCTAAGACTCGTCATCCCAGCATTTAGGGAGGCTGAGACCAGTGACCGGCCCTAGCCCACAGTCTGAGATTTGCCCAGGCAACTTGGCAAGACCTTGTCTGTACCCTCCAACCCAAATGAGCCAGGTGTGGTGTCACATATTTGTCTTTCTGACTCCTCAGAAGGCTGGGGAAAAGTTCACTGGCACCCGGCAAGCCGAGGCTATGGTGGCTGGGAGCAATCCACCACCCTCCAGCCTGGGCGATAGAGTGAGACTGACTCAAAGAAAAAAAGGAAAAAAAAGAAGAGCATCCATTTGTGTGTGTAGTGGGGATGATCGTGATCAGAGATCAATTGGGAAGGAGGACCCATCCTTTGGCCTAGAATTCCTGAAAGATGGAGTATCGACAGAAAATTGGGCTGTGGCTTTGGGAGGCCAAGGTGGTGGACCACTGGAGCCTGGAAGTTCGATACAAGCCTGGCTCATTTAGTGAGAGCTCATCGCTACCAGGAATGCACACACAGGAGTCACATGTGGTAGCACCTGCAGTCCGGGACATAGGATGTGGTCGCCTTCATCCCGGAGCATTCCTTTACATTGCCCCCACTGACCGAATGTTCAAGTTCAAGCTGGGTACCACAGAACATGGCCCTCAGCTCCGTACCCTGGGAGATCAAGGCAGGAGGCAGCATGAGCCCAGGGGTCAGAGAACAGCCCGGGCAATATGGAAAGACTTCATCTCGGTGAGAGGTCTCCAAAATCTAGTAAGGCATGGTGACCCCGGACTCCCAGCTACTCAGCGACCGAGATGGGAAGACTGCCAGAGGTACACAGGTCAAGGCTCTGGGAGACATGGTCATGCTGCTGTGCCCCAGCCTGGCTGACAGAGTCAGGCCTCCCAGGTGCATCATGATGGGCATCCACGGCTCCCCAGGGAAAGGTCCATGTGGGTGGGGGACAATGGTGTGATCAGGAGAGGAAAGGGCACACCCCCCACCCAATGGTGGCATACCAGGCCACTGGAACCTAGGCTGGATGTGGCACACCCCACCACTTTGATCGCTCTGTGCTCGACAGCTGCCCTAAATTGGGGCCGTATGTTCCAGTAGTGCACACGTGTGCTTTCCGTGGGGTACGAGTGTGGAGGTAGGCCTTGTGGGATGCATAGCCAAAAGTGCAGGATGGACGTACCTGGTGGCCACCTTTGAAACCTCCCACGAGTGACAGGCAGGATAGTGCCTTTTCCCCTCCCATCCCTGAGCGTGACTTCTCATGCTGGGTGTCAAGGGAGATGGTGGTGGCATTGGTGGTGATTATTATTATTTGAAGTAGGAATCCCACTTTGATGACCAGGCCTGAGTGCAAGGGCATGCTCAAGGCTACCGAGGACTCTACTTGCTGGGCTCAGGTGATCCACCCACCTTGGCCCCCAAGTGACTGGAACCACAGACCTGTGCCACCACGCCTGGCTAATCTTTGGATTTATTTTTCATGGCCGAGATGAGGTCTTGTCCAGTGTCCTGGGCTGGTCTTGAACCCACAGACTCAAGCTATCCATTCGTTTTGACCTCTGAAGGGCCGGGATGCTAGGCTGAACCCCTGAGCCCTGCCTGTGGTTGTGGTGGTGGTGGTTGGTATTAATAATCTGGATCGGAGACCCACTCTGTCACCCAGGCTGGAGCACAGGGGCCCACTCTCAGCCACTGTGGCCTCCATCCTCTGGGTTTCAGTGAAACTCCCACCATGACCTCCAGGGTGGTACGAATGACAGGTATACACCACCACGCATGGCACATATTTTTGACTTCTTGTAGAGACGAGGACTTGCCAAGGCACCTGGGCTGGTTTCGAATCAGGGAGCTCAGGCCAACCTTTCACCTCTGTCTCCCAAAGAGCCAGGGTGGCAGGCGTAAGCCCCCATGCCAGTCCTTCACACCACTCTCAGGGCCCCAAAGCAAAGCAGGCTCCCTTCAGATGACCTAGTACCATGGAGATCGAAGCCAGAGTCACAAGCCAAGCCCACCCCAGGGGAAGGCCTGGTGCAGGGGTGTGTCTCCTCCAAGGCAGCCACACCTCCACCCACCTCGAACCCCAGTGTGAAGCTGCTGGCTCATCTCAGGGTCCACCTAAGGGAAAGGGATTGCGTGACTCTCAAACTGTTTGGGGGTGGCTGGCTGGGCGACTCACACCTGTCTCCTTGGCACTCGGGGAGGCTGAGACAGGAAGGTGGCTGGAGACTGAGAACTGAGACCAGGCTGGACACCATAGCTAGCCCCCATCTCAGCCCCAAGCTAAGCCAAGGAAACCTTGGGTGAGAGCAGGCATCGTCGGTAGGATCGCCTGCAGCCCAGAGTTCAAGACCAGGTAGGAAGACCAAAATGTCAACCAAATGTAAAGCATGTGATCGCAGTAATTTTGGAGGCCCAGGCCTTGAGTATGGTCCAGGTTGTGTGCTTTGAGAACAGCCTGGGCAACCTAGTGAGGAATGAAAATAAAAGAAAGAAAGAGAATGAAAGAAAGAAAGAAAGAAAGAAAGAAAGAAAGAAAGAAAGAAAGAAAGAAAGAAAGAAAGAAATCCATTCTCCTGCAAACTTTCCACCATCAGTCCTTCCCTCCCTGCCCTCCCACATGTGAGGGCACCCAAGCACAGCACCTTCAGGACCCAACTCCCCCAATGACTGCCACGGCTTTGGTGTGGGAGTTCCAGAGGCTCCCTGGCCAGGTTTCAGACCCTCTCCTCTCTGAGGTGAGAAAGGTGCCCCAGGCAGGCCGACCCTCAGACTTGGAAATGAGGACCATCTGTCAAGTAAGGCCAGGAACACATCCCTCACCAGGGGACAATTCTTCCACACGAATCTCATTTTTTTGTGACTCTAAAGCCAGTTGCCCTGTGAACACACCATGCACAGTTGAAAATATGTGTAAGATTCTAATTTTTTTTTGGAGACAAGCTCTGGTTCTGTGGCCTAAGCTGGGGCCTGGGGACATGACCGTCATTCACCACCAGCCTTGAAACCATGGTCTCCGGCAATCCTCCTGCCACAGCTAGCAGAATGGCCAAAAAATGGCCACCTCGACCACCGACCCTGAGGCAGGTAAGTGTCACCACCAGGGTGACCACCCCTCTGCCTGCCTCGTATCCCAGGATGGAACTGATCGCTCCTCCCAAGGGCTGCCTCAGTGAAAGGGAGGACCTGACTCTCAAACCATTGGAGGAGTGGGAGCGGCCTGACGACTCATGTCTGTGACCTTGGTATGTGCGGAGACCGAGACATGAAGATGACTGGAGCACAGGAGCTCGAGACCAGGTTGGACACCATAGCAAGCCCCCACCTCGACCCCAAGCAAAACCCAGAAAACCTTGGGTGAGGGCAGGTCTCAGCAGGTGGTTCACCTCTGTCCCAGAGTTTAAGACCAGCAGGAAAACCAGGATGTTGACAAATGGAAAGTCTGGGATTGCAGCAGTTTGGGAGGCCCAGGCCAACAGGATGGCCCGAGTTGGGCAATTTGAGAACAGCTTGGGCAACCTAGTGAAGAAAGAAAATAAAAGAAGAAAGAAAGTTAGAAAGAAAGAAAAAAAGGAAGGTAGGAAGGAAGGAACAAAGAACAAAAGAAAGAAAAAAGAAAGAAAGAAAGAAAGAAAGAAAGAAAGAAAGAAAGAAAGAAAGAAAGAAAGAAAGAAAGAAAGAAAGAAATCCATTCTCCTGGAATTCTTCTGCCCTCAGCCCCTTCCACATGTGAGGGTTCCCCAAGCTTGGCACCTTCCAGGCCCAACACCCCATCAATGTCTGCCCCCACTTTGGTGTGGGAGTTCCTGAGACTCCCTGGCCGGGTTTGTGCCAGCTCTCCTCTCCAAGATGAGAAATGTGTCCCAGACATGCTGACCCTCTTACCCGGCAGAGGATCTTTGGCCAAGAAAATGAGAGACACATCACTCACTTGGGGACATTTCTTACCCCCAATTCAATTTTCCTGGATCTAAAGTCAGTTGCACTGTGAAAACCCTATGAAATTTGAGAATCTGTATACGATTCTGATGTTTTGGAGAAGGTATGGCTCTGTGGCCCAGGCCTGAGGACATGACTGACATTCAAAGCCAGGCTAGAAATTGTGGGTTCCTGTGATCCTCTTGCCTCAGCCTCTGGAGTGGCCTAGACAACGGGCACAGTGACACCAGACCCCCTATTTTGGATAGGTGTGGAGACAGGGTCTCCCTGCGTGGCCCAGGCCTGCTTTGGGGTCCTGGGCTCCAACCATCCTCCCACCTTGGCATCCCAGAGTACTGGAAATCCAGCCGTTGGCTGCTGTGCCGAGCCTTCAGGTACCTTTTCGATGAAGTTTTGAGGATGGGCTTGGAGACACAGCCTCATCATCCCCGCGCTTTGGGAAGCTGAGTCCAGCAGCCAGCCAGAGTCTGCAGTCCAAGACCCACCAGGTTAACTCAAGAGACTTCAACTCTACCCCCATCCCAAGTGAGCTGGGTGTGGTGGCACGTGCCTGTCATTCTATCTTCTCTGAAGGCTGGGTAAAGCCTCGCCAGAGCATGGTGGGCTGAGGCTGCGGTGGCCGGGAGTGAGCCACTGTCCTCCAGCCTGGGTGATGGAGTGAGACTCTGGCTCAAAGAAAAAAACGATAAAAGGAAAAAAAGATGCACATCCATTTGTGTACATAGTTGGGGTCATGGTGAACAGACAGAGATCATTTGAGAAGGAGGCCCCAGGCTTGGGCCTAGAAGACCTGAAAGATGGATCTGCAGACAATCCAGCTGTTGTTTGGGAGGCCGCAGTGGGGGAACACTTGATTCCGGGAGTTGGAGACCAGCCTGGTCCATGTAGCAAGATCTTCTTGCTTCCTGGAATGCAAGCACTGGAGTCACGAGTGTTGGTGCTCATGGTTCTGGCTTCACAGGATGTTGTGGCCTCTGTCCCAGGTTGTTCCTTTGTGTTGCCCCTGCCAACAGAACCTGCAAGTCCAGGATGGGCACCGTGGCTCATAGCCATCAGTCCCGCTACCTGGGAGGCCGATGCAGGAGGTTGACTGAGCCCAGGGATTGGAGACAAGCCCAGGTGAAGTGACCCCACCTCATCTCAGAAAGAGGTCCCCAAAACCGAGTTAGGTGTGATGGCTTACAGAGTGCCGGTTCCTGGGGGACAGCCTTAGCCCTGCAGGTCGAGGCCCCAGGAGCCACGATCGTGCCATCGTGCCCAAGCCTGGCCAACAGAGACTCCAGCAACACAAAAGACACCTCCCATGTGCATCACGACGGGCTCCATGGCTCCCAAGGGCAAGGTCCGGGTGGGTGGGAGATGATAGAGTGATCAGGAGCATAAGGGACCCTCCCCATGCCTGAAGTTGGAAGACAGGGAGACCAGAACCTGGGCTCACCACAGCTTTGGCAGATCACCTTCATTGCTCTGTGCCTGATGGCCACCTTATCCTGGGGAAGTATGTTCCTTAAGCTCACACACATCATTCCTGTGGGTCACGAATGTGGAGGGTGAAAGCAGGCCTTCTTGGGCACGTAGTCAAAGGTGTGGAATGGACGTTCCCGATGACCACCCCCTAAGGGTGACTCCTCGTGCTGGGTGGCAGTGGTGAAGGTGGTGGTGATGATTATTATTATTTAGCTTCAGAATCCCTCTCTGTTGCCCATGTCAGAGCGCAGGGGAACACTCACGGCCACTGTGGACTCCACTTGCGAGGCTCAGGTGATTCTCCTGCCTCGGCCCCAGAATGGCTGGAACGACAGGACTGCACCATCACACCCAGATATTCTTTAGATATATGCTTGATGGCTGAGATGAGTCCTCACCCTGTGTCCCGGACTGATGTCGAACCTTCAGGCTCAGGCCATTCACTTGCCTGGGCTTCCGAAGGGACAGGATGCCAGGCTGGGCCCCTGAGCAAGGCCTGTGGTTGTGGTGGTGGTGGTAGTTATTATTATTCTGAGTCGGAGTTCCACACTGTTTCACAAGGACCAGTACTTGGCCACCATGGCCCCTAACAACTGGGCTACAATGCTACTCCCACCAAGTCCTCCTGAATGGCTAGAATGAAAGGACCTTGCCACCAAGCTCAGCTCATTTCTTTTGGCTTCTTGTAGAGATGAGGTCTCGCCAAGGTGCGTGGGCTGATCTCAAACCCAGTGACTCAGGCCATCCTCTTGATTCTGCCTACCAGAGTGCCAGGATGACAGGTGTGAGTCTCCACTCCCAGCATCCAGACCCCTCGTGAGACCCTGCCATGTGACCCACTCCCTTCTGATGACCTGGGACCCTGGAGGGGGCTACTGGATTCGCCTGCTTAGCCCTCACTGTGGGTAGTGCCTGGCACATGGACATGTATTTGCCTGGGTACCCATCCCTCCTCCCATCTTGTTCCCCAGGGTGGACCCACTTGCTCCCCCCATGGGCCACCTCAGGGAAAGGGAGAGCTTCACTCTGAAACCTCCAGTGGGGCGAGGATGGTCAGGTGACTCATGCCTGTCTCCTTGGCACACAGGAAGGACAAAACGTGAGGATGACCTGAGCCCAGTACCTCGAGACAAGGCTGGGCACCATAGCAAGCACCTGCCTCGACCACAACCAAAACTCAGAAATACTTGGGTGAGGGCAGTCCTCAGCAGGAGCATCGCCTCTTGCCCAGTTAAACACCAGGCAAGAACACCAGGAGGTCGACCAAATGGAAAGCTATGATCGCCGCAGTTTGGGAAGCACATGCAGAGGGGATGGCCCGAGTTGGCCAGTTTGAGAGCAGCTTGGACAACCAAGTGAGGAGGGAAAAGATAGAAAGAAAGGAAGAAAGGGAGAGAGGAAGAAGAAACAAAGAAAAGAAAGAGAAAGAAAGAAAAGAAAAGAAAGAAAGAAAGAAAGAAATCCATTCTCCTGCAAACCTTCTGCCCTCAGGCATTCCACCCTGCCCACTCCCACATGTGAGGGTTCCCCAAGCTCGGCAAATTCCTGCCCCCCCTTTGCTAAACCTTTGGTGTCGGAGTTCCCGAGGCTCCCTGGCCAGGTTCCTGTTGGCTCTTTTCTATGAGGGAGAAATGTGCACCAGGCAGTTCGACCCACCCACTCAGCAAGGAGGACCTTCAACAAAGAAAGGCCAGGGACACTGCCCTCACCCAGGGACAATTCTTTCCCCCCAAATCCATTTTTCCTGGCTCTAAAACTAGTTGCCCTGTGAACTAACCATGAGCAGTTGAGAATCTATGTACGATTATGAAGTTTGTGGAGACAGTCTCTGAGTCTGTGGCCCAGGCTGGGACCAGGGAAACTACCATCGTTCACTGCCAGCCTTGAAATCGCGGACTCTGGTGATCCTCCCACATTAGCCTCCTGAGTGATCAGGAAGATTGGCACCACAACCCCAGATCCAATGTTTGGATGGAGGCGGAGGCAGGCTCCCTGAATGGTCCCGACTGACATTGGGCTACTAGGCTCCAGACTACTTCCCACCTCGGACTCGGGATTCCAGGCATGGGCCGCCATGGCAGGCCTTCTGGTTCATTTTTGATGAAGTATTGAGGTCAGGCTCGAGGGCTGAGCCTCATCATCACAGCACTTTGAGAGGCAGAGGCCTGTGGCCAGCCTTAGCCCAAGGACCGAAACCCACTTGGACAACTCGATGAGAACTCATCTCTACCCTCCATCCCAAATGAGCCAGGCATGATGGTGTGCACCTGTTTTCAGTCTCCTCGGAAGGCCAGGGCAATGCTCACCAGAGCCCTGTGGGCCTAGTCTGTGGTGGCCAGGAGTGATGCACCACCCTGCAGCCTGGGCTCCGATTCTGAGTCCCATAGGTCGAGGACCCGGAGGCCACAATCATGCCACTGTGCCCCAACCTGGCCTACAGAGACTCTGGCAACATAGAAGACACCTCCCAAGTGAGTCACAAAGTTTATCCATGGCTCCCCAAGGAAAAGTTTGCCTGGGAGGGGGATAACGGAGTGATCGGGAGAGGAAGGGACCCTGTCCCTGGCCGAAGGTGGCAGACTGGGAAACTGGAACCAGGGCTGACTGTGACGTTGATGGATATCCTTGATCGCTCTGTTCCTGAAGGCCACCTTAAGTGGAGACCGTCTGTTCTGTGGCCTCACAGGTGTCTTTGCCTTGGTGCACAAGTCTGAAGGGTGGAAGCAGGCCTTCTGGGGCGCTTGGCTGAAGGCATGGAATGAACATGCCTGGTGGCCACCATTGAAATATCCCATGAATGACAGGCCGGAAAGCCCCTATTTCTCTCCCATCCCTGAGGATGACTCCTCGGGCTGGGTGGCCGTGGTGATGGTGGTGGTAGTGGTGCTGATTATTATTATTTGGAGTTGGAATCCCACTCTGTCAACGAGGCCAGAATGCAGGGGCATGCTCACGGCCACCATGGACTACACCTGCAGAGCTCAGGCGAACCTCGTGCCTCGGTCCCCCAAGTGACCGGAACCACAGGCCTGTGCCACCACACCCTGCTAATATTTGGACTTAATTTTGATGGCTGAGACGAGGTCTCACCCAGTGTTCCAGGCTCTTGACAAGCCTGAAGGCTCAGGCTGTCCACTTGTCTGGGCCTCCAAAAGGTCAGGATGCCATGCTAAGCCCCTGAGTCTGGGATGTGGGGGTGGTGGTTCGTATTATTATTATGAGACAGAATCCAAGTCTGGAGTCCAGGAGCCTGCTCTCAGCCACCATGGCCTCCACAGGCTGGGTTACAGTAATCCTCTCACCGTGGCCTCCCGAGTGGCCAAACCAACAGGTGTGCACCAACACGCTCAGCTCACTTTTTTTGGCTTCTTCTTGAGATGAGGTCTCGCCAAGGTGCCTGGTCTGGTCTTGAAACTGGGGTCTCAGGCCATCCTCTAACCTCAGCCTACAAGAGCACAGGATGAGAGGCGTGAGCCCCTGTGCTGGGCTCCACAGCCGTCTTGGGTTCCACTGTGAGGCCTGCTGCCTTCCAAAGTCCTGGGAACCCAAAGAGCATGGCCGAAGTTACCCACCAAGCCATCCATGAGGAAAGCAGCTGGTGCAGGGGCATGTCACCACTGGGGTGCCCACCCCTCCACCAGCCTCATTCCCCAGAGTATACTCACACATTCCTCCCAAGGGCCACCTCTCGGAAAGGAAGGGCGTTAGTCTCAAATCATCAGGGGAGCAGGGAAGGTCTGGCAACTCACGCCTGTCTCCTTGGCAATCTGGCAGGCCGACACGGGAAGATGGCTGGAGCCGGGGAGTTAGAGACCAGGTTGGACAGCATAGCAAGCCCCCACCTCGATCCCAAGAAAAATCCAGAAAACCATGGGTGAGGGCAGGCCTGGTGGGAGGATCACCTCTGGCCCAGGGTTCAGCACCAGACAGGAGGACCAGGATGCCGACCAAATGGAAAGCCTGTGATCACAGCAGTTTCAGAGGCAAAGGCCAAGAGGATATCCCAATTTGGGTGGTTTGAGAGCAGCCTGGGCAACATAGAGAAAAGAAAAGAAAAGAAAGAAAGAAAGAAAGAAAGAAAGAAAGAAAGAAAGAAAGAAAGAAAGAAAGAAAGAAAGAAAGAAAGGCAGGCACATGCCTGTTGTTCTGGCTCCTCATAGGCCGGGGAGAAGGCTTGCTGGAGCCTGGTGGGTCAAGGCTGTGGTTGCTGGGAGCAAGCCACTGCTCACCAGCCTGGGTAACATAGTAAGATTCTGACTCAAAGAAAAGGGAAGAAAATAAGAGCATCCATTTATGAATGGGGTTGGGATCATCGTGAACAGAGAGAGATCATTCGGGAAGGAGGCCACAGCCTTGGGTGTAGAATTTTGGAAAGACAGTGGATTGACCTACAATCAGGCTGTGGCTTTGGGATGCCGAGGCAGGGAACCAATGGAGCCTGGGAGTTTGAGACCAGCCTGGGCAACGTAGCGAGACCTCATCACTCCCTGGAACGCAAACACTCAGGTTGCACGTGTTGGTGCCCAGGGTCCTAGCTACAAGGTATGCAGTGGCCTCCATCCTGGGGTGTGCTTATGTGTTGCCCTGCGAACAGAATGTATGAGTCCAGGCTGGGCACCATGGCTCAAGACTGTCAGTCCAGGCCATGGGAGACCATGGCAGAAACCTGCCTGAACCCTGGGGTTGCAGACCAGCCCAGGCAACCTGGCTAGACCTCAAATCCGTGAGAGGTACCCAAAATTGAATCAGGCATGCTGGGCCCTGGAGTCCCAGCTGCTCAGGGGGTGAGGAGGGAAGATCACCTGAGGCCCTCAATTCAAAGCCCCGGGAGACACAATCGTGCCACCTCACTCCTGCCCCACTGACAGAGACTCCAGTGACAAGAAACATGCCTCCCACTTGCATCATGATGGGCGTAACTGCTCCCCAGGGAAATGTCAATGTGAGTGGGGGAGGATGGAGTGATCAGGAGAGGAAGGGGCCATCCCCCCACCCATAAGTGACAGACTGGCAACTGGACCTGGGATGGTAGCAGTTTTTGGATTGCCTGGATCATTCTGTGCCTGACAACCACCCTAGATTGGGCAGTCTGTTCTGTGAACTCAAACGCATCTTTGCCATGGGTCACGAGTGTGGAGGGTGGAGGCTGGCCTTCTGGGGCATGTGGCCAAAGGTGCAGAAAGGACGTGCCCAGTGGCCACCTTTGAAATATCCCACAAACAACAGGTTGGAAAGTGTCTTTTCCTCTCCCATTCCTGAGGGTGATTCCTCACGCTGGGTGTCAGGATGGTGGTGGTGGTGGTGCTGGTTTTTATTATTATTTGACGTCGGAATCCTGCTCTGTTGCCAAGGCCAAAGCGAGGGACATGCTCATGGCCACCACAGACTCCACCTTCCAGGCTCAGGTGATCGTCCTGCCTTGACCCCCAAGTGGCTGGAAACATAGGCCTGCTCCACCACACCCAGATAATCTTTAAATTTATTTTTGATGGCTGAGACAAGGTCTTGCCCCATGTCCCAGGCTGCTGTTGAACCCTCAGGCTCAGGCCATACATTCACTTGGGCCTCCAAAGGCCTGGGATGCCGTGCTGATCCCCTGAGCCCAGCCTGTGGTTTTGATGGTGGTGGTGGTTGGTAATACTGCTCTGAGTCAGAGTCCCGCTCTGTCACCCAGGCTGGAGCAGGGAGCCCACTCTTGGCCACCATGGCTTCCAATGGCTGGGCTCCCT
>NW_007233790.1:0-5413 GCF_000164805.1 Carlito syrichta | reverse complement strand
CAGGATGTATCTAATGAGAGTCCTATTTCACAGGAGAATACACAGCACCTTGCCAAGGAATAAAAAGAATCGGGGTTATAGCAGTCATCAGTCTTAAGAATCAACAGGCCATCTACTGTGGGCTAAAAAAGAATCAGGGTTTAGAAGCTGGAGTATAGTTAATAACAGTCCTCATATACAGAATCTACACGATCTCTAACTTAGGAGAAATAAGAAACCTGTATTACACGGTTCCTCCATTCCAATATGTACATGACATATTGCTAATGGCAAAACAAGATTCAGAGTTTCCAAACAGGTTTCTGGGGAAAGAGAGTCCTCATATACAGGACATTACACGGCCCCACGCTAAGGAAGAATAAGGAATCTGTGATAAACTAGTCCACAATCCGAAAAATTCTCAGGGCGTCTTGCTGCGGTATAAATAAGAATCAAGACTTCAAGCTTGTCTCATGTTTCAAAGATATTTGGCTTGTGGGTATTATGAATCAGTCATTTCAGGACTCCTGCAACATTCTGGTCCTCCTGAGAGTTGTAATCTGGTATTTGGTGGTACAAGCCTCTTAGGTTCCTTGTGGCAATTAACTCCAGATTCCCGGGAAAAAATAATCATGTTGTCGTATTTGGATGTAACTTTGTTCTTAAGATGAACTTAGTAATCCTTAAATTTCCGTTTGTACTTTATTTGCAGAGGGACCGAGGGTTTTGCTGTTGCCAAATATTTAGTACGAATTATTAAAATTTAAAGAGTATTCATGGGATCCACGTCTCTAGGAAACATCTGGGCATCTGTATTTTGTGTACAGACTTTTGGAATCCACAAGGACAGGGAAAATCAGGGCACCTTGCTGAGAACGGAAAGGGAATCGGGTTCATGGAGTTATCAATTGCCTAAATCTACAAGGCCTCTTGATAAGGTTTAAACAGCAATCTGGGCTTCTATGTCGCCATATATTTAGTATGTCTTTGAAAACGGACCAAGAATCTTGGGTTCCAATTCCTCAAGAACTTTATGCGAGTCTTTCTCTTGATATCAAAGCAACTGGAATTCTAGGTCACCAGGAAATATCTTTGCGTCTTGCTGAGAATGAAGCATGAATTTCAGTAATGGGAGTCCTCATATATAGAACGCTACACGATCTGTTGCTACGCAAGAATAAGGAATCTTGCTTACACGGGTACTCCATCCCAAAAACCTACAGAGCATCTAGCTAAGAGGTAACCAACATTCAGGTTTTGGGAGTAGGAATCTGGATAATGGCAGTCCTCATATACAGGAAAATGCACTGTGTATTGCTAAAGGAGAATAAGGAATCATGTTTACACGTGTTCTCCATCCCCCAAAAAACTTCAGGGTGTCTTGCTAAGGGATAAACACAAATTTGGATTTTTGAAGCATAACCTACGAAATTAAATCCTCTTCTACAGGTAACTGCACTGACTTTTCCTATAAAGAATAAGGACTCTGGGAGACATGTTTTCTCAATCCCCTAAAAGTACACGGCGTCTTCCTAAGATCTAAACAAGAATCAAGCTTTCAACGCATATATCTGTGAACAGGAGTACTCATATACAGGCAACTGCACGGCTGTTGCTAAATATAAGGAATCTGTGTTATACGAGTCCTAAGTCCTGAAAATCTGCAGGGATTCTTCCTGAGGGCTAATGAAGAATCAGGGTTTCGAGGCATGAATGTAGGTAATAGCAATCCTCTTAGACAGGAAACTACATGGCCTCTTGCTAAGAAAAAGAAGAAATCTCTTTTCCACCGTTCGTCTATCAAAAATATCTACGTGACGTCTTACTGAGGGGTAAAAAAGAATCAGAGTTTTGAAACAGGAATCTAGGGAAAGAGAGTCCACACATACAGGACTCTACACGGCCTCTAACTAAGTACGAATAAAGAATCTTTTCTGTACGTGTCCCCAATCCAAAAAATTCCCAAGGTGTCTGCTACGCGACACACATGAAGCAGAGCTTCGAACTCCACAAATGTTTTGGAGCAATTTAGCATGCGGATATTATGAATCGGTCATTTCAGGACTCCAGCAACATTCTGGTTCTCTTAAAGTTGTAAACGGGTATTGTGCACTCCAAGTCCGTTAGGTTCCTCAGAACAAACTAGGCCAGATTCCAGGAAAAAAAGAATCTTCTTACCATATGTGGATGTACCTCTGTTATTAAGGTGAACCCTGTAATCCTTCCCCTTTCGTGTCTCTTTTTATTTTGACACAGCACAAGGGTTTTGCAGTTGCCAAAAGTTTAGTATGTATTTTAAAAGGTAAACAGGAATCATCTAATCCACGTCCCTAGGCAACTGCTGGGCATCTGTCCTTTGATATACTGAGTTTGGAAACCACATTGACAGGAAAAATCTGGTCATCTTACTGAGAACAAAAAGGAAATCCGGTTCTAGGATTTCTCATTTTCCGGAATCTACAGGGCCTCTTGATAAAGTTTTATCAGCAATGTGGGCTTATGGATACCTACATTTTCAGAGCTACTTGCTCCGTGGATACGCTAAATCTGTCATTACAGATCCTCAGGAATATACTGGTCCTCTTGTTAGTTGTAATCAACGCTCTGTCCCTTAATATCCTTTGGTTTCCTAGGAACATCTACGACCATAATCATATTCCCCAGAATCAAATGGTATATTGATACAAATTTCATCGAATCTGGTGACCTAAAATTGCAGAAAATTCTTGTGGGAGGGCAGGTCGGAATTGGGATTTTGGGTTTGGAAGATTACACATTTTGGGGAGGTCGTGTGAAGGGGAACCAGGAATCTTGGATTCCAGTTCCCAAAGAACATTATGGACGTCTTTCTCTTGATATCCAAAAAACTGGAATTCTCGGTCACCAGGAACTGTCTCGTCATTCCGAAGAATGAAGCAGAAAGCTGGGTAATGGAGGTCATCATATACTGGAAACTACACGTCATATTGCTAAGGAAGAATAAGGAATCTTCCTTATATGAGTCCTCAATCCCAAAACTACCGGTCGTCTTACTAAGAGGTAACCACGAATCATGTTTTTGAAGTAGGAATTGGTGTAATGGGTGTCCTCACATACAGGAAACTTCAGTGCCTATCGCTAAGTAAGAATAAGCAATCTGCGTTACTCGTGTCCTCAAACCTAAAAAAACTTCAGGTTGTCTTTTTATGGGCTAAACACGAATCATGGTGTTTTCGAGCATGAATCTGGGAAATGGAGTCCTTATTTACAGGCAACTACATGATCTTTTGCTAAGAAAGAATAAGGAATCTGAGATACACGAGTCCTCAATCAAAAACATCTGCAGAGCATCTTGTAATGTGCTAAAAAGGAATCAGAATCTTGAAGCAGAATGTTTCTAATGAGAGTCCTAATATACTGGAAAATACACAGCCCCATGCCAAGGAAGAAAAAGATTCCAGGTTATAGCATACCTCAGTCCGGAAATCCACAGGCCATCTGCTGTGGTCTAAACAAGAATCAAAATTTACAAGCTGGAACATAGGTAATAGCAGTCCTCATGTACAGAATCTATATGATCTCTAACTAAGGAGAACTCAGAAACCTCTTTTACATGGTTCCTCCGACACAATATCTGCATGAAATCTTACTAATGGCAAAACAAAAATCAGGGTTTCCAAATCGGATTTGGGAAAGGGAGTCCTTGTGTACAGGACATTCCACGGCCCCATCACTAAGGAAGAATAAGGAATCTGTGATACACTAGTTCACAATCCACAAATTCTCAGTGTGTCTTGCTGCGGAATAAAGAAGAATCAAGGCTTCCAGCTCGTCTCATATTTTGGATATATTTGACTTGTTGGTATTATGAATCAGTCATTTCAGGAATCCAGCAACATTCTGGTCCTCTTGAGAGTTGTAATCGGGTATCTGGTAGTACAAGTCCCTTAGGTTCCTCGGGACAATTAAGGCCAGTATCCAGGAAAAAAGTATCATCTTACCGTATTTGGATGTAACTTCGGTCTTAAGATGAACTTGGTAATGCTTAAATTTCCGTTTCTACTTTATTAGTAAAGGAGCCGAGGGTTTTGCAGTTGCCAAATTTTAGTACGATTTATTAAAATGTAACCAGGATTCAGGGAATCCATGTCCCTAGGAAATATCTGGGCATCTCCATTTTAAATACAGAATTTTGGAATCGACATAGACAGGAAAATCAGGGAATCTTGCTGAGAACCGAAAGGGAATCCGGTCTTGGAGTTCTCAATCGCCTACATCTACAAGGTCTCTTATTAATGTTTAATCAGCAATCTGGTCATCTATTTCGCCACATTTTTAGTTTGTCTCTTGAAAAGGGACCAGCAAACTTGGGTTCCAATTCCTCAAGAACATCATGGGAGTCTTTCTCTTGATATCCAAGCAACTGGAATTCTAGGTCACCAGGAATTATCTTGGGGTCTTGCTGAGAATGGAGCAGGAATTTCAGGTATGGGAGTCCTCATATACAGAACACTACACGACCTGTTTTTACGGAAGAATAAGGAATCTTGCTTACACGAGGCTTCCATCCCAAAAACCTACAGACTGTCTTGCAAAGAGATAAGCACCATTCAGCTTTTGAGAATAGGTATCTGGATAATGGTAGTCATAAACAGAAAACTGCACTCTCTATTGCTAAAGGAGTATAACAAATCTGGTTTACACGTGTACTCCATCCCAATAAAAACTTCAGGGTGTCTTCTTAGAGCAAACCACGAATTTTGGTTTTTGAAGCATAAACTTGGGAAAAGAAATCTTCATATACAGGCAACTGCACTGACTTTTCCTAAGAAAGATTAAGGAATGGGGATGATATATTTTCTCAATCCCCAAAAAAGTACACGGCGTGTTCCTAAGATCTATACAAGACTCAAGCTTTCGACGCCAGTACCTGTGGTCAGGAGTACTCATATACAGGAAACTGCATGGCTGTTGCTAAAAATAAGGAATCTGGGTTATACGAGTCCTCAGTCCTGAACATCTACAGGGCATCTTGTTGACGGCTAAAGAAGAATCAGGGATTCAAGGCCTTAATGTATGTAATAGCAATCCTCATATAAAGGAAACTACATGGCCTCTTGCTAAGAAAAAATAAGAAATCTGTTTTCCACGGTTCTTCCATCAAAAAATCTACATGGCGACTTACTAAGGGCTAAACAAAAGTAAGGGTTTCGAAACAAGAATCTAGGGAAAGAGAGTCCTCACATACAGGACACTTCACGAATTCCAAATAATTACGAATAAAGAATCATTGTTGTACGCATCGTCAATCCAAAAAATTCCCAGGGTGTCTGCTATTGGACAAACAAAAAATAGAGCTTCAAGCTCCCAAATGTTTCAGAGAAATTTAGAATGCGAATATTATGAATCGGTCATTTTAGGACTCCAGTAACCCTTCTGGTCTTCTTAAAAGTTG
>NW_007233789.1:0-11493 GCF_000164805.1 Carlito syrichta | reverse complement strand
TTCTGACCACTCAGGAGGCTGCTGCAGGATGATTGACAGAGCCGAGTTGTTGGAAGACACAGTGGCTAGAGTGGGCCTCTGTGCTCTGGGTTGGGCGACAGAGTGGTACTCCCACTCAGATTAATACCAACCTCCATCACCACCACAATCACAGGCAGGCTCAGTTGCTCTGCCAGGCATCCCAATCCTTCGTAGTCACAGTCGAGTGGGCAGCCTCAGCATGCGGATTTGACACCAGCCCAGGACACAGGTTGAGATCTCATCTCGGCCATCAAAAATAAATCCAAAGATTTGCCAGGCATGGTGGCACAGGCCTGTGGTTCCAGCCAATAGTTGGGTCAAGGCAGAAGTATTACCTGGACCCAGCAGGTGGAGTCTGTGGTGTCCAGGAGCCTGCCCCTGCGCTAAGGACTGGGATACAGATCAGGATTCTGACTCCAAATAATAATCATCACAACCACCACCACCACCACTCCTGCCACAGAGGGCGAGGAGTCACTCTCAGGGATGAGAGAGGAAAAGGCACTTTCCCACCTGTCGATCGTGGTCAGTTTCAAAGTTTAAAAGTTGGCTTCCAGGGATGTCCATTCCGTGCCTTTGGCCACATGTCCCAGAAGTCCTGCCTCCACACTCCACACTAGTGCTCCACAGCAAAGACATGTGTGAGCTCACAGAACAGACTGCCCAAGTTAGGGTGGCCATTGGGCATAGAGCGATCAAGGAGGTCCTGCAATGCCGTGGCCAGTCCATGTTCCAGTCACTCGGTGTGCCTACTTCGGGAGTAGGGAGGGCCCTTTCCTCTCCAGATCACTCCATAGCTTGGGGTCGAGGTAGGTTCTTGCTATGGTGTCCAGCCTGGTCTCGAGTTCCTTGATTCCAGCCATTTTCACGTTTTGGCCTCCCCAAGTGCCAAGGAGACAAGTGTGAATGGCCGGGCCATCCCCGCTCCCCTCAAACTTTTGAGAGTCACTCTCTCCCTTTCACAGCGATGGCCCCAGAGAAGAGTGAGCTGCTTCACCCTGGGAAATGAGGCAGTAGGAAGGGAGGACACCCAGTTGAGACACACCCCTGAGCCAGGTGCTCCAAGGGTGCTGGGTCATCGGAAGAGAGTGGGCCACACGGTGGGTTCCCAAGGGGGGTGTTGAGGTGGGGCATGGGGGCTCACACCTGTCATCCCAGTGCTCTGGGATTCCAAGGCAAGAGGATGACCTGAGTCCCTGTTTCAAGACTAGTAGCCCGGGTACCTTGGCGAGACCTCATCTCTACCAGAAGTCAAAATAATGAGCTGAGTGTGCTGGCACATGCCTGTCCTTCTGGGCACTCGAGAGGCTTCAGTGGGAGGATCACCCGAGCCCAGTCTGTAGAGGCTGCAGTGTCTGAGGGTGGGCCCCTGCACTGCAGCCTGAGTGAAAGAGTGGGACTCCAACTCAGAATAATAATAACTACCACCACCACCACCACCACAACCATAGGCCAGTGTCAGGGGTTCAGCCTGGCATTCCAGCCCTTTGGAGACACAGGTGAGTGAATGGCCTGAGCCTGTGGGTTTGACACCAGTATGAGACAAAGACCAAGACATCATCTCAGTTATCGAAAATAAATCCAAAGAGTAGCCAGGCATGGTGGGGCAGGCCTGTGATTTCAGCCACTAGAGAAGCAGAAGCAGGAGGAACACGGGAGCCTGGCAGGTGGAGTCTGCAGTGGCCATGACCATGACCTTGCTCTCTGGCCTGGGTGACAGAGCAGGATTCTGACCCCAAATAATAAAATTCATCACCACAACCACCATCACCACCCCTGCCACCCAGCACGAGAAATCACACTCAGGGATGGGAGAGGAAAAGGCAATTTCCGGCCTGTCATTTTTGGGAGGTTTCAAAGGTGACCACTGGCATGTCTGTCCTGTGACATTGGCCACGGGCACCAGAAGGCCTGCCTCAACCCTCCACACTTGTGCCCCATGGCAAAGTCACGTGTGAGCACATGGAACAGACGGCCATGAGTTAGGGCGGCCGTTGGGGGCAGAGTGATCAAGACCATCCAGCAACATCGCAGTCTTTCACCCAGTCTGCAACCTTTGGGCAAGGGGAGGGCCTCTTCATCTCCCAATTACTCATTCATTACTTTCCCACGTGGAACTTTAACTGTAGAACCCTGGTCCCCCATCATGACGCACGTGGGAGTCATATATTTTGTTGCCGGAGTGTCGGTTGGCCAGCTGGATCGTGGTTTTGGGACCTCGACCTTGGGGGCTCAGTTGGTCCTCCCACCTCAACCCCTGAGCAGCCAGGACTCCTGGGTGCACCACACCTGACTCTATTTGGGGGACCTCTCGTCCAGACGAGGTCTGGCCACCTCATCCGGGCTAGTCTCCAACCACTGGGCTCAGGCAACCTCCTGCCTCATCCTCCAAGGGTGAGGGGCTGATGACCATAAGCCACGGTGCCCGACCTGGACTCACACGTGCTGTCGGCAGGAGCAATGCAAAGGCATGCCCTAGGACAGAGGCCACCGCGTCCCATGTAGCTGGGACCACAGGCACCACCACGTGCGATTCGAGTGCATTCTGGTGAGTGACAAGGTCTCGCCATGTGACCCTGGCTGGTCTGGAACTCTTGGGCTCCAGCGGTCCCCAACGTCAGCATCCCAAAGCCACAGACCGATTGTCTGCCAATCCACCATCTTTTGGGAACTCTACGACCATGGATGTGGCCTCTTTTCCGAGTGATCTCTGTCTGTTCACGATGATCCCAACTTGATACCAAAATGAATGCTCTTCTTTTCTCTCCTTTTATTTTTTTATTTTTTGAGTTGGAGTCCCACTCCATCTCCCAGGCTGGAGGCCTTGGCTTGCTCCCAGCCACTGCAGCCTTGGCCAGCATGGCTCTGGAGATCCTTTCCCCTGGCCTTCCAAGGAGCCAGAATGACAGGTGAGCGCCACCACACCTGGCTCATTTGGGATTTAGGGAAAGATGATGTCTTGGACTCACAGGCTCAGGCCGGCCATTGGTCTTGGTCTCCCAAAGTCCTGGGATTACGAGGTTGAGCCCCTGAGCCTGGCCTCGATCCTTTGTCGAAAATGAACCAGAAAGCCAGACATCACAGAAAATGCCTTGAATCCCACCACTCTGAGATGCTGAAACAGGAGGATGGTTGTAGCCCATGAGCTCAAGGCCAGCCCGGGTCTCACAAGGAGACCCCACCTCAGCACCCATCCAAATAGGGATTCTGGGGTCATGGTGCCCATCACGTGGCCACTACAGAGGTTGAGGTGGTAGGATCGCTGGGGCCCTCGATTTAGAGGCTGGTGGTTAATGACACTCATGTCCCCCAGCATCAGCCTGGGTCACAGAACAAGACCCTTTCTCCAAAAACATCAGAATCTTACAGATTTTCAACTGTGCGTGGTGTGCTCAAAGGGTGACTGGTTTTAGAGCCAGAAAAAATGGAATGTGGGGGTAAGAAATGTACCCGGTTGAGGGATTTGTCCCTGGCCTTTCTTGGTGTATTGTCCTCGTTGCTGAGTCAGAGGTCCGGCCTACCTGGGGCACATTTCTCACTTCGGAGGGAAGAGTCGGCAGAAACCTGGTCAGGGAGTCTCTGGAAATCCCGCACAAAAGCTGTGGCAGCCATTGGAGTGCTTGGGGCTGTAAGGTGCTGAGCTTGGGAGACCCTCATATGTGGGGGAGGTTAAGGGGGGAAGGACTAAGGGCAGAAGCTTTTCAGACGAAAGCATTTCTTTGTTGACAGATTTTCTTTATCTCATTCTTTCTTTCTATCTTTCTCTTTTGTTTTCTTTCTTTCTTCCTGTCTGCCTTTCTTCCTTCCTTTGTTCTTTTCTCTTTCTTTCTGTCTTTCTGTCTTTCTGTCTTTCTCTTTCTTTCTTTCTTTCTTTCTTTCTTTCTTTCTTTCTTTCTTTCTTTCTTTCTTTCTTTCTTTCTTTCTTTTCTTTCTTTGCTTTTCATTCTTCACTAGGTTGTCCAGGCTGCTCTCAAACCACCCAACTTGGGCCATCCTCTCAGCCTGGGACTACCAAACTGCTGTGAACACAGACTTTCCATTTGGTCGACATCCTGGTCTTCCTGCCTGGTCTTGAACTGTGGGCCAGAGGTGATACTCTCAGAGAGGCCTGCCCTCACCTAAGATGTTCTGGGTTTTGCTTGGGGTCGTGATGGGGCTTTCTATGGTGTTGAGCTCCCAGATTCTGACCATCTTCCCTTCTCAGCCTCCGTGTCTGCTGAGGAGACAGGCATGAGTCACCAGGCCATCCTTGCTCTCCCAATGGTTTGAGAATCAAGCCCTCCCTTTCCATGAGGCGGCCCTTGGGAGGTTCGAGTGGGTCCACCCAAGGGAACGAAGTGGGTGGATGAGTGGGCACACCAGTGGTGACTCGCCCCAACCTTAGGCGCTCCCTCCAGGGTGGGCTTGGCAGGTGCCTGCGGCCACCCTCACTAGAGTCCCGGGTCATCAGAATGGAGTGGTTCTCATGGTGGGTCCCGTGAGCGGTGGGCAGGCTGGGTCCAGTGGCTCAGGCCTGTCATCCTGGTGCTCTGGGAGGCCAAGGCAGGAGAATGGACAGAGCCTTTGGTTTCAAGATCAGCCCAGGCACTTGGCAAGACCTCGTCTTGACTAGAAGCCAAAAAAGTCATCCGAGAGTGTGGGGCATGCCTGTATTTCTGGCCAATCAGTAGACCATGGGGGGAGGATTGCTGGAGCCCTGCTGGCAGAGACCATGATGACTGAGAGAAGGCCCCTGTGCTCTAGCCTACATGACACAATGGGACTCCAACTCAGAATGATAGTACCAACCACCACAACACCATAACCACAGACCAGCTAAGGGGCTCAACCTGGCATCTCGGGCCTTTGGAGGCCCAAGAAAGTAGACGGCCTGAGGCTGTGGGTTCAAAACCACCAAGGACACAGGGCAAGACCTCGTCTAGCCCATCAAAAAAAAATGCAAAGATTAGCCTGGCATGGTGGCGCAGGCCTGTGGTTCCAGACACTCAGAGGGCTGAGGTGGGAGGATCACCTGAGCATGGGAGGTGGAGTCCACAGTGGCCGTGTGCATGCTCCTGCGCTCTGGCCTGGGTGACAGAGTGACATCTGACTCCAAATAATTATAATCACTACCACCACCATGACCACCCCTACCACCCAGAGTGAGGAATCATCCTCAGGTATGGGAGAGGAAAAGGTATTTTCTGGCCTATTATTCATGAGAGGTTTCAAAGGTGACCACCGGTCTCGTCCTTACTGTGCCTTCAACCATGCGCCCCAGAAGGCCTACCTCCACCCTCCACGCTCGTGACCAGCAGCAAAGATGTGTGTGAGCTCACAGAACAGGCAGCCCTGAACTAGGACGGCCATCAAGCACAGAGTGATCAAGGCAGTCTGGAAACGCCACGGCCAGCCCAGGTTCCAGTCACCCTGTCTGCCATCTTCAGGTGGGTGGAGGTCCCCTTCCTCTCCTGATAATGCCATTGCCCCCGCCCACACAGACCTTTACCTGGGGAGCCGTGAATGCCCATCGTGACACACGTGGGAGGCATCATTTTTGTCACTGTAGTATCTGTTGGCTGTGCTAGGCTGATCGTGTCTCCTGGGGCATCGACCTATGGGGCTCAGGCTGTCCTCCTGGCTCAGCCTCTGAGCAGCCTGGACTCCAGGGCCAACAAGTATAACTCGATTTTAGGGACCTTTCACCAAGACTAGGTCTGGCCACATAACCTGGGCTGGTGTCTTGACCCCTGGGCTCAGGCAACCTCCCGCTTTGGCATCCCAGGGCATGGGAATGATGGCCATGAGCAGTGATGCCTGGCCTGGAGTCACACGTTCTATTGGTGGGGGCGATGCCAAGGCACACCACGTGATGTAATTCACCACGTTACATGTAGCTGGGACTGCAGGTGCCACCAAGTGCGACTCGAGGGTTTGGATTCTGGGGAGCAATGGAGTCTCGCTACATTGCCCACGTGGTCTCGAAATCCAGGGCTAAAGCAGTACCCCGCCTCAGCCTCCCAAAGCCACAGTCCAAATGTCTGCTGATCCACCATCTTTCAGGAACTTTACGCCCAATGCTGAGGCCTCCATCCCTAAGACTCTCTGTCTGTTCAGGATGATCCCAAAACCATGAACAAATGGATGCTCTTCTTTTCTTTCTTTTTTTGAGTCAGTCTCACTCTGTCATCCAGGATGGAGGGCAATGGCTCACTCCTGGCCAGTGCAGCCTTGGCATGCCCAGCTCTGGCAAGCCGCCCCCGCCACTTCCAAGGAGGTGGAATGACAGGCGTGCACCATCACGCCCTGTTCATTTGGGATGGAGGGTAGAGACAAAGACTTGTTGAGTGGCCCGGGCACTTTTCAGACCCACAGGCTTTGACTGACTGCTGGCCAAGGCTGCCAAATGTGGTGGGATGATGAGAAGAGGCCCCTAGCCCAGCTTCGATCCTTTGTCAAAAAAGAAACTGAAGGCTGGGTCTGGTGGCCCATGCCTGGAATCCCAGTGCCCTGCCAGGTGGAGGTGGGAGGAAGACTGGAGCCCAGGAGCTCAAGGCCAGCCCAGGCCATGCAAGGAGTCCCCGACTCTGCACCTATCTAAACATGTTGTCTGGGCTTATGAAACTTGTCCTCCAGGCCACTCCAGAGGTGGAGGAGGGAGGATCACTGGACCCCATGATTTTGAGGCTGACAGTGAATGACAGTCATGTCCCCGGACCCCACCCTGGGTCACAGAACCAGACCCTTTCTTCAAAACATCAGAATCATACAGAGATTCTCAACTGCACGTGGTGTGTTCAATTGGAGACTGGCTTTTGAGCCAGGAAAAATGTGACTGGGGGAAGAAATGACCTCAGGTGAGGAATGTGTCCCTGGCCTTTCTTGATGTCTTTCTGGCTTTTCAGTTTCTTGGTGGAAGGTCCTCACTGCCGAATGGGAGAGTCGGCTTACCTGGGCACTTTTCCCACCTTGGAGTGGAGAGCTGGCATGAACATGGCCAGGGAGCCTTGGGAAAAACCACACCAAAGCGGGGACAGCCATTGGGGGGGTTCTGCCTGGAATGTGCCGAGCTTGGAGGATCCTAACATGTGAGGGAGGCATGGTGGAAAGGACTGAGGGCAGAAGGTTTACAGGAGAATGATTTTCTTTCTTTCTTTCCTTTCTTTCTTCCTTCCTTCCTTTTGTCCCTCCTTCCTTCCTTCCTTCCTTCCTTTCTTTCTTTCTTTCTTTCTTTCTTTCTTTCTTTCTTTCTTTCTTTCTTTCTTTCTTTCTCTCTCTCCCAATCTTCTTTCTTCCTTTCTTTTTCTTTCCTATCTTGCCCAGGCTGTTTTCAAGCCACCCAACTTGGGCCATCTTCTCGGCCTGGGCATTTGAAACTCCTGCAAACACAGGCTTTCCATTTGGTCGACATCCTGGTCTTCCTGCCTTTTCTTGAACTCTGGGCCGGAGGTGATCCTCCCATCAAGGCCTGTCCTCACCCAACGTTTTCTGGGTTTTGCTGGTGTCGAGGTGGGGGTTTGCTATGGTGACCAGCCTGGTCTTGAGCTCCCAGGTTCTGGCCATCTTCCCATCTCATCCTCCAGAGTGCCGAGGGGAAAGGCTTGAGTCGCCCAGCCCTACCCACTTCCTCGAAGTTTTGAGAGTCACACCCTCCACTTCCCCAAGGTGGTCCCTGGGAGGAGTGAGCAGGTCTACCCTGGGGAACGAGGTGGGCAGAGGGGTGGGTGCCACAGGGGAGACACAACCCTGCACCAGTTGCTTTGCCCTGGAAAGGATCAATTGGTGACTCTGGTCACCTTCTCCAGGGTCCCTGGTTATTGGAAGGGAGCAGGCCTCACAATGGGGTCCCGAGAGAGGTGTGGAAGCTGGGAACAGGGACTCAGGACAGTCATCCCAACACTCTGGAAGGCCGAGGTGAAAGGATGGCCTGAACCTCTGGGGTTGAGACTACCCTGGGTACCATGGCAAGACCTCATCTCTACAAAAAGCCCAGAAAATGAGCAGAGCATGTTGGTGCACACTTGTTTCTCCAGCCACTCGGGAGGTCACAGTGGGAGGATCACCAGAGCCCAACAGGTGGAGGTCGTGGTGGCTGAGAACATTCCCCTGTGCTACAGTTTGGGTGACAGAGCGGATTCCAATTCATTATAAAAATACCAACCACCACCACCAACAAAATCACAGGCCAGGTCAGGGGCTCAGCCTGGCATTCTGGCCCTTCGGAGGCCCAAGCGAGTGGACGGCCTGACACTGTGGGTTCGACACCAGTCCGAGACCTGGAGTGAGACTTTGTCTCAGCCATCAAAAATCAATCCAAAGATTAGCCGTGCATGGTGGAACAGTGCTGTGGTTCCAGCCACCAGGGGGGACTAAGTGGGAGCATTGCCTGAGCCTGGCAGGTGGAGTCCACGGTGGGTGTGAATGTGCCCCTGCAATCTGGCCTGGGTGAAAGATCAGGATTCTGACTCCAAGTGAATATAATCACCACCACCACCACCACCACCAACAACCCTACTACCCAGCACGAGGAGTCACTCAGGGATGGGAGAGGAAAAGGCTCTGTCCGGCCTGTCATTTGTGGGAGGTTTTTTTTTTTTGAGTTGGAGTCTCACTCTGTCGCCCACACTGGAGTGCAGTGGCCGCTCCCGGTCACAGCAGCCTCGACCTGCTGGGCTCCAGTGATCCTTCCTCCTCAGCTTTCCGAGTAGCCAGAATTACAGGCACGTGCTACCATGCCTGGTTAATTTTTTGATTTATTGTAGAGATGAGGTCTCGCCTGCCCAGGTGGGTCTCGAACCCGCGGGCTCAGGCAATCCACTCACCTCAGCCTCCCAAAGGCGTGGGATTACAGGCTGAGCCACCGAGCCCGGCTTGTGGGAGGTTTTAAAGGTGGCCACTGGGCATCTCCATCCCGCACCTTCAGCCACGTGCCCCAGAAGGCCTGCCTTTTCCCTCCACACTCGTGCCCCATAGCAAAGAAGCATGTGAGTTCACAGAAGAGATGGCTGTTGGGAGCCAACATCTATAGCTACATGGCTGAGACCTGTAAAGGCCCATCTGGAAAATCGCCTCTGACATAGGATATCACTTATACCTATAATATTAGCGTGTGATTAGTGACCAGTGTGCATACATGGCAGTAAAACTTATAAGTAAATCTCAATACACCTGATGGAAAGTGCATAGCAGAATTATTTTTCTCTGTCTTTCTAAGTTTTACTTCTTTCTAGATATTTTTTAACTTCTATTTCCTGGTACACTGGTTAGTCAGCTTTGGAAAGCTGTTTCCCCTAGGGCTAAGATTAGAAACTAAATTACCATGATAGTTTTGTCGCCCTGCCCCTAGCCAGGCAGAACGTTTTCTTTTGTTTTGTTAATTACTGAAACTCTGTCTGCTTCAGCCCATGGCCACCATCTTGGCATCCATGCATTTCCTTGTTCAAGAGTGTGACAGCTACTATTTGATTTTTAGAGTAGACTTGTTAGGATAAAATATATACATATACACTCATAGTTGCATAAATCTATGCTTGCTGTTTTGTTTCCTTTTGCTACATTATTCAAATATAATAATTACTATATGATTTATAAAAGAATTAATGATGAGGTATTAGCTTAATAGGATATAGCATAGTATTAAAGTCCAATCACTAGATCATATATAAATTAAAGTTTAGACATATGAAACATATGAATTATAGTAAAGTTTTGTAGTTTAAGAATAAGTTTTAACTGAGTTATAAGGCATTATGTTAAATCATAATAGGTTAATAGTATAACTGACAATTAAGTCATTTAACTAAACTTATAGATTATAGTATAGTGTTAAGTTGATAATATTAATCGTTAAAAATATTGGGAGTCAGTGAACTTGGATTGAACCTAGAGTTAACTTAGAAAAGTTTTTTGTATTAATCAGGGTATAGAACAAAGAGTATAATATGAATGATTCATTGAACATTATGGAAAACACTTTGAACGATTTGTATTGAAATTGTGCACCTGTGACCTTAATGTAAGCACAGCAGGCATCATGGAATTCGAATTGTTTGCTTGGAAATCACAGATCTCATGGTGGTCTTGTGATGCATAGTTTGTAAAGCATGGAATTTGTACGCCCCCAGTAAGTGATTATCACACTGCTGGAGGGTATAGAAAATGGTATATAAGTTGGAAGGAGTCCGAATAAAATTTGGCTTCAGTCCTGATCAGACTGTTCCCAGAAGAACTGCCTCTGAGTGGTCTCTTCTCACCGTCCAGATTCTCTGGTGCGGGTCCTAACCCACCCTTGGTCAGTGCTGGTCACCGACAGATGGCCCCAAGCTAGGTTGGTCGTCAGTCACAGAGCGATAAAGGCAGTCCAGCAACACCACGGCCAGCCTAGGTTCCGGTCGCCCGATCTGCCACATTTGGGCAGGGGTGGGCCACTTCCTCTCATGATCACTCATATATCCCTTGCCAACACGGACATTTCCTTGGGAAGCCATGGACGCCCATCGTGACCCACTTTGGAGGTGTCTTTTTTGTCGCTGATGTCTCTGCTGGCCAGGCTGGGGTATGGCAGCACGTTTGTGACTTCTGGGACCTTGACCTGCTATGTTCAGACGTACTCCCATTGCTACTCCCAGGAGCTGGAACTCTGGGGGCTGCCAGGTCTGGCTGCTTTTGGGGACCTCTCGCCAATTTGAGGTCTGGCTACATTGCCTGGGCTGGTCTGGTCTCTGAGCCCTGTGCTCAGGCAGCCTCCTGCCTTGGCCACCCAGGGAATGGGTCTCATGGCTGTGAGCTATGGTGCCTGGCCTGGACTGGCACGTTTTGTCATTGGGGGCAATGTAGAGTAATGCCTGGGGCAGAGTCAACCACATATGGTGCAACCAGGACCACGGCTTCTACCACATGCGACTCGAGTGTTTGCCTTCTGGGGAGCAATGAGGTCTCACTATGTGGCCCAGGCTGTTCTCGAACTCCCAGGCTCCAGTGTTTGCCCACCTCAGCCTCCCAAAGCCATAGTCCAATTATCTACCGATCCACTAGCTTTTGGGTACCATACGCCCACAGCTGAGTCCCTCTTCCCCAATGATCTGTCTGTTCACGGTGATCCCAACTCCATGCACAAGTGAATGCTCTTCTTTTCATTCTTTTTTTAATGAGGCAAAGTCTCACTCCATCACCCAGGCTGAAGGGTGGTGGCTCACTCCCAACCACTGCAGTCTCGGCCTGCTGGGCTCCAGAGAGCCTCCCCCCCACTGGGATTAAGAGGAGATGGAATGACAGGCACGTGCCAACATGCCCAGCTCATTGGGGATGGAGGGTAGGGAAGAGGTCTCGTCAAGTTGCCCGGGCATATCTCGGATGCACAGGCTGGGGCTGGTCACTGGCCTCAGCCTCCCAAAGTGCTAGGAAGATGAGGTTGAGCCCCCAGACTTGGCCTCAATCCTTCATTGAAAACAAACCAGAAGGCCAGTCGTGGCAACCCATGCCTGGAATCCCAGT